>NC_141755.1:62018578-62318578 GCF_982258835.1 Parasteatoda tepidariorum | reverse complement strand
CTGTGCGTCTTATCTAATTGCTGTTTTAACAGATTTAAGAGGGTATATAATTTTTTGTTCACCCTGCAACAAATTAAAGCGGACTACTTGCAGTAGTCAGGAATAATATGATTTAATATGCATACATACGTGCACACAAGTTATTTTAATGTAATGTAAAATATTACCTACTATAAAGTCATATTCAGGCAGAATAGAATCTGGTGTTTTGGTGTTGGATGGAGAATTCTTCTGAGTGGCCAATGAGAGAAGTAATAACCTTAAAAGAGGAGATTGGGCAACTGGTGTGGGGTATGACTTTTCCCTTGCTATGTCAATCATTTAGTGCCTGCAAAAAATGAAACTATTTCCTATTTAGTTGTTAATTTTGTACTTCGACTATTTAAGGAAAAATACAGTTTTTATTTAGACATTTTGTTGCTCATTAACGCGCCTCTAACTTGATATATACGGAACTGGATCAGTATCATTCTATGGGCACATTTATTATTTTAATTATCTGTTGGTTTCAGGGATAAAATTTTGATATAAATTGCGAATTTTTTCTATAAATTATAGGTATGGGAAATTTTGCGTAATGAAAATTATAGGTTTTGGAAAAGGCTTGTTTTCATTTTGGTACACATTTCATTGTAATCAGCCACTCAATAGTGTGGCCGGGATCGCCTGGTTGGTATTCAAGAGGTCGTATGTCGAAGAGGTTGTGAGTTTGATCCCCGCTGGCCGAAGACTCCCGGAGTAGTAACTGGTGACTGGCGTACGTTAAATTTGTCAGGTAACAAAGTCCAACAAGTTCACATAACAAATCAATACCTCTGGGGGTACTGAATTGGAAATTGATTATTCTCTGGTTCAGGTCGAAATTACGATCTATGGATGACTGAATGGGTCCGCCGTCTAAGCCGGGTTCTGACACGTGCGTGGCTGAAGTCGTATTCTTAGACATACAGGGGTTGGACAAAAATATGGAAACACCTTCAAAAAACATGTTTCTTTGCTTAATATGGTGTAGGAAACCCGTTGGCATCCAAAACAGCTTGCAGTCTTCTCGGAATGGATAAATACAGTTCCTGTATGTGTGCCAAGGGAATATTATACCATTCTTCCTGCAAAACGGTGGCAAGTTCAGATAACGATGTTGGCGGTGGATAACGAGAACGCACTTTCCGTTCCAATGTAGACCACAAAGGTTCGATAATATTCAGGTCTGGTGACTGTGTTGGCCAGGGGAGATGAGACAACTCATCCTCGTGCTCAGAAAACCAGTCCTGGATAATGTGAGCTGTGTGAACAGGGGCTTTGTCGTCTTGGAAGACACCATCACCATCCGGGAACAAAGTTTGTACCATGGGATGAACTTGATCAGCCAAAATTTTCACATAAGTCTTGGCAGTCATGTACCCTGACACAGTTATCATGGGGCCAGCAGAGAACCACGATATGGCTGCCCAAACCATAACAGAACACCCGCCATGTTTCACTCTTGGCAACAAGCAGTCTGTATTATAGGCTTGAGATGGTGTTCTCCAGACGTAAACTCGGCCAGAAGTGGGAAACAATGTGAATGAAGACTCGTCAGACCATATTACTCGCTTCCACTGCGCTATAGTCCAGGCTTTATGACTTAAACACCACCTTTTCCTGTTACGGGCATTAGCATCACTGATGAGTGGCTTCTCAATTGCAGCACGGCCAGCAATTCCCTATTTATGAAGCTCCCTTCTAATTGTTTTGGTACTCACAGGGTTCGGTAACACAACATTCATTTCAGCAGTAACTTTTGCAGCTATGGTCCTCTTACTTTTCGTCACAATTGCCCTTAATGATCGTCTGTCACGATCACTCAGGACACACTTTCATCCGCGCTGTGATTTAGCAGATGATGTTTTTCCGCTTTTCAAATATGCGGAATAAATCTTCGATACAGTACCTCTTGAAACACTAAACACCTCGGCTACCTTGCTTACGGAAGCTCCTACCATACGTGCTCCAAGAATTTGCCCACGTTCGAAGTCTGTTAATTCTGACATAATGCAATGACAACCTCACATAACAGTACTCCGACAACAACTGAACTGTTTAGCACATTTACGAAGTTGTATAGGTGGCGTAAGTAGTCAAAAACGCCAGAGCCACCTACATATTTCATTAAAATCAATCTTTTCAAACATGCATTTCACAAGGTGTTTCCATATTTTTCTCCACCCCCTGTATATGGTTTTCACTGAAAAACAAGAAAAGCACCCTCTGCTTTAATTTCGCTTCGTTTCTCCCAGCAGGGTTTCTAGTGCTGGCACGTCGCATTAGAAATAAAAACAACTCCATATTGTATTTGATCACCATTTTTCTTTTAAAACAGCTTCACATGGACTCTGGGAAATGTTAATAGAATCATATTCATAAGAATTGCACTGTCATTCAAGCAAGAATAGCCTATCAAATGTGCTTCAAGAATGGCAACGCCTGGTCCTCTTAAGATTTCATATAGTCCATGCAAAGAAGAATCAGAGCTGTATTAAAAGAAAAATGGTGGCATTATTACACCATAATATATTAGGCATCTAATACTAAATTAGCAATAGAACCTTTTGACGAAATTAATTAATTAAGAATTAATGACATCCATAAACTGAATAATACCAACATTTCTCTAGTATAATACGAGTATATGAAAACCAAAGAAAAGTTAAGAAAGGGAAGAAGGAAAACTTAGTATTATTATTGAACACGTTTAAAAAAATATTGATTTAAACGTGATTAGAATTTAAGCTACTTCATTTAACATAAGTACCATAAAATGTGGATATTTCGAAAATTTTCAAACATAAAACAATAATTGAAAAGCATCAATAATAAAGTATTCGAAATATTTGTAAAGTTAAGATCTATTTTAATTAAGATATTAGCTCCTAGCCTGGATTCCTATCTTAACTTAAATATTTTTTAAGTTAAGATAGGACATAATACTATAAAAATGTAAATTTATAAAGAGGAAAAATATACAGCTTATTCTTTATTAAATAATATTACTTTTTCTTCGTTGATAATCTCTCATAATATGAGGATTAAAAATCCAAATACGTCATAACATGCATTTTTATTCAGAAGAAAAGTACTTTTAACAATACAGTTAATTAATAATGGGCACTGATTAATTAGCATATTTGATGTCATACTATCAATAATGACACTTACTACGATAAAAATTTAACAAATAGAGCCACGCTGTAAAGAATTTCCGGATCAATAACGGTAAGAAATCGTACTTTAATTCAGTTCTAACAGTTCAGTTCAGTTTTAAACGTAAAATTTGATGGAACCAAAAATCTGAAATGCCACAATTTTTATAGTAATATTGTAAAATCATTGAATAACTGTAGTTAAATAATTATTACTGTAAAATATACTGTACAAAATTTTTCAGTGAAACAGGATTTTAATGTAAAACGTATTTTACAGTAAAATTAATTTAATGGAAGATGCATCCAGGTTGCATTTTCTTTTTACCGTAATTTGATTCTGGATTTTTTACAGTGTATAGTTTTTACTTTTTTTTAACTAACTATAGGGGAGAGTGGGGTCAATTGTAACAGGGTACGATTGTAACAGAGCAAAAATTTCGAGTGTCGGGTTCTAGATTTGGTTCCTAGGTGGCGCACAAAGTGTATTTAATAAATCTACATGTACACACCTGCTGGCAACCATTTTTATGTAATTTTGAAAGAGTTGCATCACAAAAGATATTTTCACGCTACGTAAGTACTTGTTTTGGTATTAGAATATTATATTGTAACAAAGTAATTTTGTTTAAACAAATAAAAATTATTAACCGAATATGTAAGTGGACACCTTAATTAACATTTCAAAAAAAATTATTAGCTTTGTTAATTAACTAGCATTGTTTTTAACAAATGAAGCTGAAATGGCGCCTTGGGGACGATTGTAGCAATAAGTAAAGGGACGATTGAAACAGCTGAAAATAAAATTCATAATTACAATTGCAATTGTTTAACCCCTTGGGCCCCATTTCTTATGTTTACAAACCATTACTTAACTCTTTAACCACCAATAGTTTCCTATATCATTTATATTATGTTGCATGTGCATTATTTTATTTGCCACCTTTCACAGCATAAATTGAAATTTTTAACCCCTGAAAGTTAAAAGTTTAACCCATTAGGTCACTGCTCATTATTATTTTTACTCCTAAAATATCACTACTATTTTGATCAATAAAAAAATATATCTCAACTATGATAATATGTATAATTAACTATGTTTTAGTTGAATTTATGAACTGTTACAATTGACCCCGTAAGTGGGGACAATTGTAACAAGTGCACGACTGTCAAAAATTGTTAATAACTAATATAATAACATTTAAAATAAGGTTTTTATTATTTTTTTCTAGTAGAGGAGAGTCTACTTTACTCGTCTGTCAATTAATACTAATAATATATTGGATTTTTTGTTAGTTAAAAATAGTTAAGTAAAAAGTGTTACAATTGACCCCACTCTCCCCTACACTATCTTTTTATCAGTGTTCTATTTTTTCTGAACTCATGTGCTGAGTATTTGTCTAAAACGGAGTTATTGGAGGCTCTTTAATAGTTTTGATTATAATTTATTCGCTTTTGGTTAATTGACGTTACTGATTTAGGAAAGAGTTTCAATTGTTTGAAATGGTCTTTAGCTTTAGAATGCTCCTCTGAAAAGGGTCCATTAAAGAAAACATCTTCCTCTGAGAAGTATAATTTTTATAATGAACAGCCGTCAGAGTAGCGGTTGCTTGTGCTAAGCATTTCATTTTATCACTGTAGAAGAAAACTAAAGAACCATCTGAAGTTAAAAGATTTACAGACTATAAAAAAATTATTAACAAAAGCATAATTGAGAATAAAAGGGTTACATACGTAGTGTATCGATTTGATTTAGTTCGGCTTATTTCTATATTCAAATGGTATTTTCAATAAGCAAATAGAATTGAATAAATACTTACCTTTAATAATGGATAGATTATTTTGGCATAGGAAAAGATAAATATATTGTTCTTTTTTGGAAACTTTATGAGCGTTTCATATACAAAACAAATTACACAACAAATTACATACCTATTATACTGCTTTCCAAAAGATTGAGTGATGAAATTAAAAAAAGAAGTTCGACATAACACCTTCAGATATTTGCCAATGTATCTAGAATTTTTTATCATATAGGGGAAATTCGACTATCACGGTTAGAAATGTACCTGATTCAACAATAACGACACATGTTATAATATTTTTCTCGGAAAAGGGATTCAAAAATAATTTATCTAATATGGAATCCACGAATATATTCTTAATGTACTGTTGATAAAAGAATTGCGTCAAATTAAGTAAATTTTGGTGAAATACTTGAATTTTCAAGCTGTAAGATGCAATTTTAATGACTTTATTTCTGCATATTTAATTTGCTAATTTATCAGATTGAGAAAGTTATGAAATCAAGAACAAAAATCGTACTTGATCTGATTTAATACACTTTATGAGGTTAGCTGCTTCCAGTTGCCCTCATTAAGTAAATTTTGGTGAAATACTCGAATTTTCAAGCAGTAAGATGCAATTTTAATGACTTTATTTCTGCATATTTAATTTGCTAATTTATCAGATTGAGAAAGTTATGAAATCAAGAACAAAAAACGTACTTGATCTGATTAAATACACTTTATGAGGGCAGCTGCTTCCAGCTGCCCTCATTAAGTAAATTTTGGTGAAATACTCGAATTTTCAAGCAGTAAGATGCAATTTTAATGACTTTATTTCTGCATATTTAATTTGCTAATTTATCAGATTGAGAAAGTTATGAAATCAAGAACAAAAAACGTACTTGATCTGATTAAATACACTTTATGAGGGCAGCTGCTTCCAGCTGCCCTCATTAAGTAAATTTTGGTGAAATACTCGAATTTTCAAGCAGTAAGATGCAATTTTTAATGACTTTATTTCTGCATATTTAATTTGCTAATTTATCAGATTGAGAAAGTTATGAAATCAAGAACAAAAAACGTACTTGATCTGATTAAATACACTTTATGAGGGCTGCTGCATCCAGCAAAAGTTTACACGTTTTAGTACAACATGTTTTAGTACAAAAAAGATTGCATCGAGAAAAAAAAAACTTAGATAATCTATGTCGAACTGTTCTTCCCCTATTCTCATAGAAAGTGGCAAAAATTGCATGATCACGCGCGTCTGGTTTTGATGAGAGGGAAAATAGGGGGGGGGGAGGGACTTATATTATGGTGTTTGTCTAAGATAAAGTATAGTTACCAATGTAATTTTTTATGCGAATTTAAAAGAGATCAATCATGATTAATAACTTAAAATTTATGAGTATTTTTATGAATAAAAACTACAATTTTGTATTTGCACCAATTTGCACAAGTAAAGCTGTAGTCTAAACAAATGAAGTTTTTTTTTTAAATATAAAATCGTATGAGACCTAATACAAGCAGATAAAAAAATACTACACGCAAGGCTGAGCAACTTTTCACCATTCACTTTGAAGAGGGTATTTAACAGTTTGCTTAAAAATAGAATTTTTAAGTCCTTTTTAAACCCTGTTTTTGTTATACTAAAGAATACATGCTCACATTTTGCATCATTTCATTAAATCTCTATTGATTGCATGAATAAAAACTAGCTTTGCTCACAAAAATTAATAATTTTTTGGCCAAACATTTTCTAACAGAAAAACGGTTAGAATAATTTTTCAGTGTCATTTGAAAATTATTAATTTTTATTCTTGGTTTTTTCATCATATACGCTAATCTCTTTCAAGTATTGGGAGAAATTTACCTTCAGGGAGGATTTTTTGATTAAACTAACGCGCATTTGCGTTACATGGAGAAGAAAACCATGAAAATCTTCCTCGGTATGCCTAACAGCAAGGGAACTCCAACCCATGATCCGTCTATCACTGAGGATATTTTGCGTCATCACTGCGGTTGGTGCAAGACGAATGCGGAATTTATATCGACCAGTCATCGCTGGGATTCTTACCCAGTTCACCTCATTGGAAGGTGAACACTCTATTCCATGAGCCATCACGGTTCCAACGACATGGTTGTTGTAATGTTGTCAGCATTGTGCTCAAGCTGTCTTCACTTCCTAGATTAGCAGGTAGGGGAGAGTGAGGTCAATTGTAACAGGGTACGATAGTAACAGAGCAAAAATTTCGAGGGTCGGGTTCTAGATTTGGTTCCTAGGTAGCGCACAAGGTTTATTTAATAAATCGACATGCACACCCCTGCTGGCAACCATTTTTATGTTCTTTTGAAAGAGTTACATTACAAAAGATATTTTCACGCTACTTAAGTACTTTTTTTGGTATTACAATATTATATTGTAACAAAGTAATTTTGTTTAAACAAATAAAAATTATTAGCTGAATAAGTAAGTGGACACCTTAATTAACACTTCAAAATAAAAGATTAGTTTTGTTAATTAACTAGCATTGTTTTTAACAAATGAAGCTGAAATGGCGTCTTGGGGACGATTGTAACAATAAGTAAAGGGACGATTGTAACAGCTGAAAATAAATAATCTTATGTTTATAAATCATTACTTAACTCTTTAAGAACCACCAATAGTTTCCTATATCATTTATATTATGTTGCATGTGCATTATTTTATTTGTCACCTTTCACAGCATAAATTGAAATTTTTAACCCCTGAAAGTTAAAAGTTTAACCCATTAGGTCTCTGCTCATTATTATTTTTACTCCTAAAATATCACTACTATTTTGATCAATAAAAAAATATATCTCAACTATGATAATATGTATAATTAACTATGTTTTAGTTGAATTTATGAACTGTTACAATTGACCCCGTAAGTGGGGAAAAATTGTTAATAACTAATATAATAACATTTGAAATAAGGTATTTATTTTTCTTCTAGTAGAGGATAGTCTACTTTACTCGTCTGCCAGTTAATACTAACAATATATAGGATTTTTTGTTAGTTAAAAATAGTTAAGTAAAAAATTTTACAATTGACCCCACTCTCCCCTGCTGTCGATTTGAAGCTGGGCTTTAAGTCACCACTAAGGAACACATATCAGTCAATCAAAATGACGTGACAGTGTTTTTAACCAATGAGCTACTACGACACGACCTCTTTTATTAACTCAATACATTGTATGTGATTTAAACTTTTTTTAAAAAAATTACACTGTAAAATTTCTGAATTAAATCTATTTCCATTTTCTTTATCTTTTATTACCAGAACATATTACGGAACAAAAATATGATATACTGTCTTTTTTACATTAATTAATTACCATAAAACACAAAGTATAGGTAATCAATATCGAAATTTGATTTGAATTGTTACAGTGTACATCTTTTAAAAGACTTTTTATATATAAATGATGACAATAATAGTTTTCCTAAAAAAACTATAACCATGATTATTTAGACTATAACTTTTCTAAGAAATTCTATGCTTATATTTCATTTACTATAAAAACAAAGAAAAAAGATACAAAGAACTTTTTCTGAGAATAGTTTATGAGTAACTATCAAAAAACAATTCATTTGGCTCTTTTCGGAATTACTCGTATTTCCTTAAGTTGTAAGAGTACAGAAAATACAAAAATATATAAATACATAGGAATTTAAGTTTTTAAACTTGCAGATTGCATAGAATTACCAAAACATCACATATCTCTTTCATTATAGTAATGTTTTGAATTTTAAAAAATGGAAGAAAATGTTTCGTAGAAAAAGGTTTTTGCAAATTCTTTTGTCTGAATAGTATAAAATAAAAGATTCTTAGTTATATAGAGTTCCAAAATTTGTGCACTGCTGAAATAGTATACACTGCAAATATGTAATTAAATAGAATAAAATATTGTCTTAGAAGAGACATTTAACTAAATATGAAATGGAGAATCTACGAACTAAACGATATTCAAATTAAAATTATGATTTATTTATGCGAACAAATTAGTAAAATCAATATATTCGGTTTTATCTAAATCACTATCCTTAACATATAAAATTATTCGTAAACTCTTAAAGCAAAAATATACAAACACATATGAAGAGAGGAAGAAAAGTATGTAAATTTGATGAACAAAAAAAGGGAAGGCGGAATAAAAAATATCCAAACTTATTCGGTTGCAACAGATGAGAAAATGAGGAATTAGGTTAGAAAATTTTTCCCTCTTCGTCCAGCCACCAACTGGTTCTGATGATCTTTCTCCCGCCTTTCTTAATAGTGATTCTTCAGATTTCAATAACAATAACGTTTTTGTTCTCCACTTGGAAAAAAAATTTGTGTCTCTCAATCTTAGTTAATTTTTAAATTAAATTTTTGTTAAGGATATATTAATATATTTACACCTTACAAATAACCATTAAACCACAAAATGAAGCATGTTTATACTATTTTATCTATTCTAAAATTTAAAAAAAGAACACACATTTTCTTAGAAAAGAACTTGAAAAAAATAGGCTTTCCGAAATTGTTTCATAATTTGAAATAATTTAGCATGGATTAAAATACGACTTGAAAAACATATTCATTTTAGCAAATAGTTGATATTTTAAAAGATTTGTAAACACATTTATGGTAACAAATAATTCCACAGCAGTAGAGTAAAATTCATACAAAATTTGCAATACATTTTAAGGAACTTCCAGCAGAAAATGGGAGAAAAAATTTCTCAATAATTTTAAAAGTGGCACACTTAATAAATTTCATCTTAACAAGGGAAGTTAATTAATGCTTAAATTATTAAACTTCAAAGCTTCATTATAAATTAGGAAAATTATTTCAGAAGGCTTTACATTTTATTAAAGTGCATTAACGCAACTAGAAAAGGAATCATCTCGTCATTAGATTAAAAAATTCATTCTTTTAAGAAACTTATTTGAACTTTAACATCATTCATTATAGTAACTCTTACATTAGTTAGCGATCGCATCAAAGTCAAATTAAGAAGACAAGTTTCATAGTTAATTCTAAATTCCAGAGTCTGCCACGTAAATGTAGGTAATTTCAAAAGGACGTAAATAGAGAGAATTATTTTAACTATCTAGAGTTCTATTAAAAGGACAGTTCTTACATAGAAAAAAATTATTAAATTGGTAAATACAATAGTGATAATAATACAATATAATATAAATTAATAAATACATTGGTACTCTAAGTGTTTTAAAATTTAATTTTGAAGAAACCATATATTTCTGTCTGCCATCGTATAAAAATTACTATAAGATGCTGAAATTTCAAATTAAAGCGCAGTTTTTTTTTATAGCTGAAAATATAATATAAACAAACATGAACTCTCTACTCTATCTTTTATTTTGATAACGATCATTTCGTATAAATCAATTTTTTGTGGCTTGGCATTAACTTTCGGCGTTCGTATTAAAGCTATTTATAGATGCTATAATGGTTAGATTTAAATTTTGTTTGGTGTTTTCTTGGAAATTTTGTTGTTCTTCCTTACCAAGCCAATTACGATTGATAATGAAGATCTTCAAACTGATATTTCTAAGCCATGTTACTTAGGACGTGTATATAAAAAAATTCTAAGAATTAATTGTTCCAAATGAAATTTCCTCGTAATTATTTTTAAATATAAATAAATCAAAAAGTATATGAATTTATTAAATTTATAAATATGAGCTATGTTCATTTTATGTATTTTTAGAATTTTATTTTAATAAATGGGTGAATCACCATTCACCACAAAGATTGACTGAAATACAACAGTATCCAAGGAGAACGAAGCATTGATAATAGTAGTTAAATATCTTAAGTGGATTGTTGACTAAATTTTCATAAAAACAAAAATGCATGTAACTAGATTTTCTGTTTTCTAAATTTTATTGAGAAAATGTTGAAGAAAATCGTTATGAATGAAACTTTCTTCTTCTTCTCATTAGCACGACAGCACAGGATGGGCCTTGGCCTTCTCAACAAGCCTATGCCAAGACATTCATCCCTTAGCCAAGGTTCTCCAATTTATTATCTTTAAAACTTGTAGGTCCTTTTCAAGGCAGTCTAAAAATCTTAGGTTTGGTCGTCCTCTTTTTCTTGTACCTGTTGGCCTGGCACTGAAAACTTTTTTGGTTGTCCTGCTATCCTCCATTCTTATAATGTGGCCTGCCCATTTAATCCTTTGAATTTTGATAAATTTATTGACATCAGGTTCTTTATATGCTTTATAAAGTTCCGTGTTTGATCTTCTAAACCAGGTACCGTTTTTACTTATTCCACCAAAAATGCTTCGTAGTATTTTTCTCTCAAATCTAGCTATCATATTTTCATCTCCAGGGGTTATTGTCTAGGTCTCACATTCGTATGTAAGCACTGATCGTATAAGACATTTTTAGAGTAACACTTTTGTTTTTCTTTTTATTAGGCTTGATTTAAGATATTTTCTTAGACCATAAAAACACTTATTGGCCATTGTGATTCTCGTGTGTATTCCTTGTGTAGTGTCGTTTTGTTGTTAATCTTAGACCCCAAATAGGTGAAGCTATCAACGGCTTCGAATTTGTATGCTCCAACTTCAAACTGTGTTTTTTCATAGCCAGCTTTTGTGCAAGGCATATATTTAGTATTATTTTCATTGGTTCTTAATCCCATCTTAATGGCTTCCTTCTCCAGACATAAAAAGGATTGTGTTAGTGCTGTCTGCGTTCTAGCGATAATATCTAAATCATCAGCAAAAGCCAATATTTGAACTGATTTGTTGAAAATATTTCCTAGGGTGTTGATGTTTGAGTCCCTTACTATTTTTTCTAATGCTAGATTAAAGATGCTAGATTAATGCTGGATAAAAAATCTAAGAATTATTTGTTCCAAATGAAATTTCCTCTTAATTATTTTTAAATGTAAATAAATAAAATAGTATATGAATTTATTAAATTTATAAAAATAAGTTATGTTCATTTTGCATATTTTTAGAATTTTATTTTAATAAGTGGGCGAATCACGACCATTCACCACAAAGCAAAGCACTGAAATACACCAGTATCCAAGAGTCAAGGAAGCATTGATAATAGTTGTTAAATACCTTAAGTGGATTGTTGCTAAATTTTCATACCTAAAATAAATTTTTTTACTGTCATTTAACGATAAAAAACAAAAATACATGTAACTAGATTTTCTGTTTTCTAAATTTTATTGAGAAAATGTTGAAAAAAATCGTTATGATTGAAACTTTGTTGTTCTTAATTATCAAGCATATCATGATTGATAATGAAGAAAAATAACTATTTTTGTAAAAAAGTGATAATTCTATTACACTCAAAAACAAGTTGTAAAATATTGTTATGTATATTATATATCTTTAGAGCTTATCACCTTAAGTTAATAATATTGTGCCCTACTATATGATCAGAAAGATTATTTTGCAGCAGACATACGACTGGAATGATAAAAAACTTTGGCAACTAAAAGTAGACAAATGGCCACGAAAGGTTTATGGGTTAAATTACATTTTTAGCTTTGCCTTCAAAATCATATTTAATTGCTCTAGGTATCTATTATATCCAAATGCAAAGTTAAAGAACCATTTTTCTTGAAATAATTAGATTTTAAAAGCATGTTTGCTAATCTTGTCTCTTTTATCAAGTTATCTATGTTATTATATGCTGAATAAATTGTTAATTTTTGATAAAAAGTAAGTTTTCGGGCTAAGAAACTATTTCCAGTAAGAAAGATTTCCAGAAGACTTCGCATAAAACTAAAAACTGAAAATAATGTTATATTTTTATATATAACTAGTCACCTCCGGCGAACAGCTGCTCCACCTTCATAAATAAATAACGTTTCAGTTATTTCGAAACTTAAAACTGTACATTGAAAAATCAAGACAATATGTAAGTAGAAAGTCATATGGCATAAATGAGAGTGGATTTAATTTTTGCCTTTTACCTGTTCACTCTTTCAGATTTTGCAATATTTTTTTTTCAGATTTGACAAAAGTAGGTATTGTGGAATCAAATAAAGTATTCTTTAAATTTGTTATTGTGGAATTCACATCAAGTGAATTTGTTCTTTACAACATATGCTAACAATTTGAACAAAAGAAAAAGATGCTAATTAGTTCATGGGTGCTTTTGATGAATTATATAATAAATTAGTAACTACGTTGAAATCAATCTAAGAACTTATTTATAATTATAAATTTTGCTGCTTTAGCAATTTTGACTGGAAAGATTTTTTTAAAAATTAAAACATTCTTTTACGTGAAAATTAATGTTAACTATTGACAATATATTATTATTATATTATACTGTTATTATTATACTACTATTTAATATTATATTATTATTACCTCAAGTTAAATTATTACGTCATAAAACAGCTTTTTTAACCTTGTGTTCTTATAACTATAGATTGTTATTATAAAGTTTGGTGCTTCTCATTTCAAGAATTGTAATATATCTCCAAACTATAAGCACTGTTGATCAGCTTTTTATAAGCACTGCTAATATTCCAGTAATAGGAAATACGTAAAGTTGTAATTAGTAACTAATATATAAGGTATATATTAAGGGCGTTATGTATTTAGGCGTTATGTTATGTATTAAGGGCATTATGATAAAAGTAGTTTACAGGCTTCTGAAAGCTACAATTTGCATAAGGGAGTTTATCGTTATTATTTTTTTAAAATTTTATATAACTTTTTCAAAACACGGTTCAATACTTTTAAGATTTTATGTTTGTCTTCAACATTCTTTAGTAAAATTTTTAAAGCATGTCTTATGAGCATTTTAACCCATGAGGAAAAGTGGTAATTGTGTGAGATATATTGCTCTTATTATAGTAATCCAAAAATATTTTCAGGAAATTTTTTCTCTTAGAATATTCTACAAAGTAAAATAAATAAAATAAAAACACGTAGAATTATAATTTGCATAAGTATAATATATGAGGCCATTCCATTTATCAGCAAAAAACATTGCTTTCTTTAATTTAAAAATCCTCTTTCTTTAATTATAATTTTTATGCTTCTATTAAACAGCTTAATTCAATTTTGTTAATTCTAGATAATTTATCACCTGGATTTTAGAATTTTTTTTTCTAGCTGAGTAATGATTAGCATCATTTTAAACATTTCAAAATAAAAATTAAGTAATATTTTTTTTCTTATTATTGAACGAATAATGTATCTTTCAAAAAAACAGCTTTTTCAGAGAATACCTATATATAATCCATATCTATATTTATCAGAGATTATCTATATTTTTATTCTAACAAAATTTAAAACAATTTTGCAAAAGGAGTAAACTATTTTACATAAAAAATTAACAATGCTGATGTCTTGTTCTTTGGCAGCATATCTAAATGATTTTCAATGGTTACAAAAACAACCTTTACATGTTGTTCTTTAGCCTTGTACGTTTTTCACCATCAACTATATCTGAAAACGTTGTTAGGATTTCATGATTTAAATTTATGCTCCACAATTCCTGTTTTCTACGAAAAGCATTAACATTATCAAGCGTATCCAATATTTGTGTATTTGATCCTTGGCGATTTCTTCTCTTAATTTATAAACAAGTTGCAAAAGTTTCCCACTTGATAACCATCTTGCCTCGCAATAAAATAGTAATGATGAATGTACTGCACTCATGTCTTTACAAGGCAAAAATTCTCGATTTCAGGGGTCTCATTGTTATATAATTTACTACGGTTACAACCGTAGTTAACACAAACTCATTTCTTTGGAAGCCAGAGCTTCTCGGTGGACCATGCAAAGTGTCCAGATTCACTGTGGCGATTTCTGTTTTACAAGGGCTTGCATGCTTTGAAATCTTCCGGACATTGAACAAGTACCATCGATGCCTATTCCCACGCAATTTTTCCATTCTTTGTTTGCCTCGTTTATAAAATCATTTAAGATAGCAAATAATGCGAGTGCTGTTGCTTTGAGTTCTATTAGTTTAAAGAAAAGTTGTTTTTCTTCTACTGACATGCCATCAAAAAATCGAAAAGGGCAATGAAATGATCATCTTTATTAATATCTGTTGCCTCATCAAGCTGTATTGAAAACAATTTGTCACGCAACTTCGAGAAAAGCTGACACTGTATGTATTAAGTTATATCATCAATTCGACGGGCAAATAGCATCATTTGAAAGAGGTATGGACTGCAATTGTTTTTCAAAATTATCTCCAAACATAATTTCCACTATCTAAATTGCTGCTGGCAAAATAAGTTCTTCACCAATGGTGTGAGGCTTTTTACTTCTGGCTATTTTATATGAAACTTTGTAAGAGGCAATTAAAGTTTTTTCTTCCGCAGACAAAGTTTTTTTAAAAACTGATTTTTCACATAAAAACTGATATTTTTTAAAAACTGATTTTTCACTGATTCACATAATTTTTAATTTGAAGAATTTTCTAGGTTTGCTGAAGTACTCACTATGAAACTATTCCAAATGTCGTTTAAGTTTATTAGGTTTTATGCAGTCTATCTCAAAAATTTTTGAGCAAATTATTTAGCTCTTCAAATGTATCTTATTAGATCTTAGATTGATTAGATCTTAGATTGAATTTAGCTCCAAAATACTCAAAGTACATATTATTATTGTATGTATTTTATTGTATGTGGGAGAGGGGCGATGAAAATTATATTGCGATTGCTGAAAGGTTGAAAAACGCCGATATTAGGTTCGTAGTATTTATTATCTGTTACTGTGGATCGCTAACATTCAGACTGTATTTGAGTTCAAGATCTCATATCCATTTAAAAAATGATTTAAAAATATGTGTTGCTTATATTTTTTACCGATTTTTGTGCAGTAATTCAAAGAGTAAAAGATAAGAAAACTAGAAAAGAATACACGTGCTTTCGTTTTCACAAAAAAGAGAAAAAAATGATTTTCTAATGAAAATACTTGAATTTTAATTCAAATTTTCTACAATCGCAGAAATAAAGCTTATATTCCTCTGAAGTGGAACAAAAATAACATTTCTTTATCTCCTGACTTTATAACATTTTTCACATTCCAAGTCATTCTTTAGAGACAATAGAATTGGATTTTAAAGGTTCTTTTTCAATAAAAAAAGGAGTATACAAAAAAATAATACTAAACTAAGTTGGTATTAGTTTGAAAAATATATGTTCAAGATATTGGCTTTAAAATAGAATGTTTTAGCCCAAATTTCGTTTTATGCTATAAAAACCTGACTCAATTTTATTAGTTATTTGTGCAATTTTGAGATATTTAAGTGATTTCGAAAACAACTGCAATGTTTTAGCCAGCAGCACCTTTATTTATATACCAAGATAATAATTATATTAAAACGTCGAAACTAAAGCAGTAATTTAATGAGTTATTTTACAACAGCTTAATGCTTAGCAAATTATAGAATTTCATACGGAATATTTCTTAAAGACTGAAGTTTTTGTGTACAAGAAGAGCAGAGAATGTTAACCTGTCAATATCGCTTAATAATTCTTTAAAACTAATTCAGAAGATTTAATAATGTCTATAGGGTGACGTGTATAATGATTACCTTTAATAAATATTTTAGAATATTTGTCAAGAAAAAAATGTTTCCCGATTATGGGGGACAAGCCAAGAATAAAAAAATTGCTATAGAAATCTTTTAAACCACTGATAAGAAAAGTGGAGTAAAAAAAAAATCGAAACCAGTTTGAAATTTGAAGTTGTTTCCAATTTTCACTTTCTAAGTTTTTCTATTTTCTTTGACTATCAAGTAAAGTTTATAATTTCTCCCACGGGGACAGGTAAAAATCAACTGCAGTTGTTTTTAGACTTCAAGTAGTTTTGAAGTTATTCCAGAGCTAACTGCTGATGTGCTGTAGTGAAATCTTAACTGTAGAAACACTTCAGTTATGTGGAAGAAAATTTGAAGTAATTTCACAGTAATTTATTTTAAACAAAACTTAGCCATTGTCTACATAATTACTGTAGTTTATATGAAATCACTTTAAAACCAAAAATAATGATACTTCAAATCCGTGGTTAAACTGCAATAAATTTGAAGTTATTATACAGTTATTGATTCAGATTTATGTTTTCCAATGTATCTGAAGAATTTCGGATGTGTAGAATTTCTGATCTGTAGAATTTCAAATTGACTTTGGTTTGTTCAATCTTGCTTTCCTCGTTAAGTTTTAAACTTTTAATATTGTTCCGTTTTTTTTTCTTCTTGATTATACATTAATTTCTGATTATTAATTTCTTATATTTAGGTGAGGGGTGTAGTGTGGCAGGCCTCCTGGTGGTGCACCCTGGTTAACGCTAAATCTGCTACAGCCTTCGCCAATCTCTTGCTGTCTTGTTTAAAGCAAATTCAGGCACAGAACAATTCCTGCTCTTAGGGACTTAACTGATGGAAAATCCTGGGTTTGCCTTCTTGATGACCAGCAGCGCTCTCACCTTTCCCTCCTTCCCAGAGCCGAGGGAGTTTGCTTGCCTTAGAATAATAACTGGACATGACTACTTGCAGGCCCATTTATTTAAAATTAACCTGGTCAATTCACCTCTTTGTGTTCTCAGCAATACTTCGCCTATGACTGGGGAGGATCTATTTGGTTGCCCCTCTCTTCTTGACATTCGTTCCTGTGATGACTTTTGTGCCTTCTCACCTTCCGGAGCTCCTTCAGTGTTGTATTGGACTGCAAGACGCCTTATGTCTGAGAAGACGATGGCGGGCGTAATTAAAAAAAAATATTTAAGTGAAAATTCTACAGCATATATATTAATGGTGGATGTAATGTACACTGTTTATATTTACAAGAGGAAAATGCATGAAATACATATTTGATGTAATCGTAATTATTTCATAATTTCGAAGAGTCGAAAATATTCTAAAGTATGTTTTTTACTCAATTAAATTGTTTTACAATCTGCTTAAAATTAGGTAAATAAATAATTCTATATTTTAGTAATTTTATTTTCTGTAAATTTTCTAGATTTTATTTTCTTTAAGAATATTTGATTTCTCGGGAACTGTCGACCAATTTCGCTACAATTTTGTATTTTGCCACTTGAAATTGCGTTTTTTAAAATGACAAAGAAAATTGTATACCTTACAATTCACAAGTTTTTCGACTTACAAAAATTTATTTTGTACCTGGAATTATCCTTAAACAAACAAAATTTATAATGGTGAGCAAATTTTTTTTATTTGCTTCGAAGTTTTGGAGATATGGTGAAAATAGCAAAAAGTAAAATTGCCATTATAGGGTCTAATCTTGGGACTGCTCTTCTGACCAAACTATTGGGACCATATTTCAGAAATTATAGCTACCCCCTACATTTTGTGAGTCAAAAAACAGTATTCTTCTAATAAAAGGTATGTTTATTTAGAGAAAGTACGTTTTGTGTCTGATTTCATAATTTAAAATATCGTCTGTATTAATTTATTAGCATATTTGAGGTCACCAGCTTGAACAATTGAGATTGAGTCCTAGAACGCAAAGATTCGATCATTTAATCAAAAGTTATTCAGGGTGGTCCGTTTATTTTTTGAGCACTGTACTTATTTCGTTGTGTTGTTCAGTACTAATTTATTGATTGTTTACTTTTTTTCCCTCCGTACAAAGAACGGATATTCAACTTGTACTTAATAAATGTGTATACTTTATATAATAATAATACTTTTTTGTGCTGGTTGAAGGTGCACTTTTAGAAAGTATTATTTGTGTATTTATCTGTATTTATAAATTAATCATTAGATGTAATACAATATGTTAACTTTTTTTAAAAATGCTGAAAAAATACCATTTTGTAAAGAAAATGAGTTTAGAAAAAAAAAGAATTAACATTAATTAATATCAGAATTGATATTAAAGTTAAGTAAAACTATAGTATTAATCTGGAAACTGTTTAGATAAGATTATTTTTGAAGAAGTTGAGTTTTATTAAATTGAAAATGAATATTTTACTTTATGAGTTCAATTTTAAATTATTTTGTTTCTTACGCAAACATTATAAATCTCGTTTCATTTTATTCTTTAAAGATTTTTCTTTACTTTACTTTTCGTATGGTTTTATTTATGAACTATTTCTAGTTCCTTAAGATTAAACAATGTTTGATTTCGGGTGTGGCATATAATGTAGATTTTACGTCTTAAAACTCACTATCAGAGTAATTTCAAATGGTTAAAGAAATCGTCTAATTTGAAAAACTATCGATCTATAAATGCTATATTAGCCCAATCAAATTAGATTATGGTTTCGAACTAACTCCTAGAAAGCTGTAAAATGATTTTATAAAATAGTAATATAAATTTGCGACGGTTTCTGATCAAGAGCTAAATTTATAAGAACCATAAAACTCCGAAATATTTGATATTTTTCCAGATTTTGCCCATAACATTTAAAGGATGCATCGTTCACATTTTTTTATAAACACTGAAATTAAAGATCACTGAACTCCGCATCGAATTTTATTCTTAAGCACTAAATTTGATCGAAGGACATGGTCCGAACTAGTAATCAAAATTTAGAAAAATTTTCCATTTCGACATAAAAATGCGTTACGCTAACATTCAAACGCCTATGACCCAAACAAATGAAAAGCAATTTCTACAAATGAAAAACAAAACATACAAAAATCTAGAGTATCAAATTTTGTTATCAGAGAAGTCTTAATTTTTAAATTTTGCTCAATTCTACCCCAGGATACAAAAAAAAAAGAGAAAAAAAAAAAGAAAAAAAAAAAGAGAAGCCTATCCTATTTTAAATTTTGCTCCTAATAAGAAAAAAGGAAACCAAAACAAGTTGTAACGCTGTTTTTCTTTCCGCAATTTGTCTATCGAATTAAATACGTACGTTATTTGATTGCAAAATTTGGTTACTCATCTTTTTTAAAGTAGGGTTAAGGTGGTTTGGGGGTGGAATCCCAATATTTGAATAGTAACTTTTGCTCTGCTTAAATATTTTAGTGCGTTCATGGCCTAATTGGATTATTACTTTTAAATTTGACGAGCGATTAAACTCTTTATTTAAAAAAAAGGCACGAGGAAATTAAAATTTTGATTTTACTGTTCAGACTTGCATTTCTACAAACAACAACGTATTCATTTTATGCGTATTTGCGCGCCAAAGTAAAACAAAAAAATTTAGTCATCCTTTATAATATTAATAGTTTAGCATGAAATGCCCAGTATGTTTTATATATCCTTGCATTACTTTTGTCTTGTTTCTGCTTTCGCCTCCTTTTATTTTTTTTACAGCCACAGCTTTTCTCGCCTGTAATTACGAGCATGATTTTTATTCTTTTCTTGCTTTGAATTTCCCGCAGATGTTTTAAAATTCTGTCGAATCGAAATCAATAATTTTGTTAAAATTAAAATATAAAATTATCTGTTAAGTAGAAATGTATCAGAAAAAAATTAGCAATTAAGTTAAAACGCATATTCATACACTTAAATTTATAAGTATTAATTATTATATAGAATATAATAATCCAAGTGTTAAGAAAATTAGAGGAATTTTTTCGAAGGTATATTAGTGAAAGAAAGTTATAAAATTCTAAGATAGGGGAGTACAAGGAAGAAAATATGAGCAAAATAATTTTAAATAACTTTGAGGAATCGAATGGTGTTTACACTCTCAGAAATAAAACTCTTCCTTTTAATTCTTCAGAAACAATTTAGCTATATTTTATTAATTTTGAGAATTATTTCACCATAAAGTCAAGTGATTTATGACGAAATGGGAACTCTCAAATATATGTCGGAAAGTTTTCCTAATCCCAATGCATTTTGACAGATTGTTAACTAGAATGACGAAGTATAATATCAGGAATAAACGATCGAAAATAAAGTGACGAAACAAGCTCCCCGGCTTGTATGATGGTCTGGGAGTAGGTCTCGTACCAGGAAGATACCAGGTTCAAATACCACTTCAAAGATGGGTGTAATTTATATCTCTATATTATCTACCTTTCACGTCGATCCAGATATAGTGCTCAAGATAGAGCGTTTATGAGAAAAGTTAGATATATTAGTAATTATAGTTTTTTTCGGAAAAAATAGAATGGCGAAATATTTCTTTACTATTGACGAATTTCGTTTCCTCAAAGAAGTGGCGATAGTTATTTCGCCACCTTGACAAAATGTTCGCTTTGGGCATATACCAGGAAATAGTTTCGGCAAATTTGAAGAAAGTTTAGTGAAATTTGAGTATCTATTTTTTAAATTGTATATAACAAAGAATTGCAATTTACATTGTTAAATTTTTTTATTCTCTTATAATGGAGCATATAAAATTTGCATTTTGGACACGAACCTTTAATTGCAATGATATAAACCGAGTAATTAGTCTAATACTATAATTTGTTACTAACCATTAAGAGAAAATTAGCAATTTTTAAATTTCTAATAGAAAAGGAATGTTTTTTTAGAAGAGAATAATTGATCAAGTTTGTCCCAGTATAAAAGTGATTTCTATAATAGCAATTTAAATAAATAGGATATTTACATTTTGATTAAATCCAGGAAATGTTTATCGAGTTTTCCTTAAATATCATGGAAACCATAAATTAACAGCGATACAATGTAGAGTTCACTGTTTTAAAAATTAGGAATACATAGTCATTAAGGAATACATAGGAATGTTTTAAATATACTGTAATCTTATGCTCTCACTTTTGTTTTTAAATAGTACCTATGTTAAGGAATCTTAATCTCTTTCTGGAAACAATAAACGAATAAAATAAAGATTTCAGTATGCTAAAAACTTTAATGAAAGTTTAATTATTTTTATATTTGAGAGAACCCATGGACAAATAGGGGCCCAGGATTACACCCATAAAGACTAGAACCGAGCCTGGTACAATGAACCAAATTTTGGAAAACGTTGTTTTTTGAAAGCATGCTCTGATTAACCATAACTTTCACATCTTACGCTTTTTATTTATTTTTCGAATCACAGGCATTTGTAAGAAAGCGTAACGCACTTTTCCTTAGACGTAGAAAATGTGCTCAATTTTGACAAACATTAACAGTAAGAAAAGAAACTTTTAAGAACATAATTTCTTGAAAGCATAATTTGATTCCCCATAACTTTCGTATCTTACGTTTTACATTTAATATTTTTTGAACAGCACACATTTAAAAATAAGCGTAACATGCTTTTCTTCAAAAGTAAAAAAAATGTGATCATTTTTGATAATGATTAAGAAAAAGAAAATGAACTTTTACTTGCTTTAATCAAGCGCAAGAAACAGTTACTTTTATAATATTAAATATCATTAAGAATAATAATCTGAAAGGCACTTTTTATTAACCTTGTATAATATCATAGATACAACTGGTAAATAAATGCTTATTTGTTAGAATAGATTAATTTGTCCACTGCTTTTGACTTTTTATCCCAATCAAAGCACTTTTGACTCATACGCTATAAATTTACCGAATCACTTTTAATAAGTATAAAAGAATCATGTTAATAATACAAAACATGTTTTAAAAATATTTGTGTCTAGCAAAAATTCACGATTGATTTAAATTCGCTCTTAGTTCCTTTTTCCTCCCACGGGGCGGAAGAAGATGAGAATAAGGACGTGGGAAACTAAATTGGATAATCAAATAACATGGCAATTTGATTCCCCAGACAAATTGGTGAAAAACAACATAATGACTAGTTTCGGTTTTCTGTTTGCATCTAGGGGTAGAATTGAGCAAAAGGTAAAAATTAAAATAAGAATTATTGAATGAAATAAAATAAGAATTATGGATAAGATTTTCATATTGGTTTTAAAGTTTTATAGTTTTTCTGCAAATATTTTCAAAATATGCTTTTTTTTAAGCCTACTGGTCGGTCACCTTTATTAAAATAAGACGCAAATTATGAAATAAATTATTTGGATGATTTAAAAATTGAGACTTTTTATTATAATTCTTATTGTCTTATATTTGATCTTTAAATTTTTATAGCTTGAAATCTGAATAAATTATTATGTATTAGTATGTTCTTTGACAAATGTATTTAAAAATTTCTTGTGCATTTTTCTATATTAGTTTTAAGTATTTAAAATTGCTAAATAAAATTCGTTTTAATCAATTTTTACTTTTTTCTTATTAATATTAATTTTTTAAAAGTAATTTTTATGAATATTTCCTTTAAATAAATAAGAAAAAAAAATTATTATAGAATGATATATTGACCTATTCTTTTAATATTTTTCTGTTATTAATTAAGCAAATTTATATTACCTAAGCCATGGTTTCTAAATTATTAATACGGTTTTTATGAACTTCATAAACCTAAATATTGCATTTATCATTACAATTGTTTTTAAAATACATTAATGCATATTTTGATTTTTCTCACATTGGGAAATTGAACACATGTTGAAGGATGATTACATTCAACGTCAGATTATATCTTAACTCTGCCTTCATTTCTTCTCTAAATTGGCATTTTGAGAGATAAATTGTTCTTAATTTTTTACACAATGATACTATTATTATTTTTAACTTTTAGTTTATCGAGTGGTCAAGTTACCCAAAATGGTAAGCTTTCAAAAAAATTATCATTGAAAATCTTGATCTATTAAAATAATTTTACGTTTTTAAAAAGTAAATTTATTTTACAAATATTTTATGTTTTCCTCTTCAGACTATCTTTTCAAACTGCCATTTATTTGCAATGTTAAATTAACATTAAGTATAGTAATAATTAAGTATAATTAAAATACTTTTGCTTAGAGATTTTTTTTTTCTAATCTTTCTTCAGTTCAGAATTTTATTCCGTACTTATACCATAATATTGTTTTTGTACATGATTAAAATGATTTAAAATAATATTATTTTATTTTATGGTTAAGACGAAGAAACTAAACAGACATAATTTTTATAGCTTGCGAAAATGTTTAGTTAAAATTAAGTACTCAATAGATTATTTAAGATTTTCTTTCATAAGAAACAATTTCTGCTTTTTGACATTTAAACACCTACTTAAGAAAAGTTTTTGTATGTAATTTCAATATTATCCCATTTCTGCATTATATTTTCAAGATTTTCCATTGTTTTTTTTCATGTACTTTATTATTAATATTTTTGGTATAATATTAGACTAATAAAAATATTATTCCTTATAAAATGCATTTAAGTTATTAGAAATTTCACGTCCTTTTTCTTCCTCTTTTTAATACTATTTATTTATACCTTTCAAAAGCTTCATAAGCTTTTACTGAATTAAAAATTAATTGAGACTATATTAAATGTATTCTTATAAGTAATACTCAATACTTAATTTTTTCTTTCTTCGTGCATGACTATAGAAAAGTAGACTACATTCACATCTATTTCATTAATATTGTTTTTTAATACCTACACATGTTTCTGAACTTTTATTTTACACAATGGTTTCTTACAGAATAAACTTTCTAAGATTATTGGTGAATTATTATGATATACGAATACTTGAATGGGTATTAAATGCTAAAGATTAATATTATTATACATTCCGAAATATTAGTTATCACTAAATTAGGATTAGCGTGGAATTAAAATATTTAGCTACCATTTGTTTACATTAAATTTTCTCTACTCTAAAACTAATAAATATATTCCATTTTAAAAATTTATTACTTTATCAGAATTAAATTTTAAAGTGAAATATTCTAAAAAAATTGAAATTTATTAAAAATGTAAACAGAATTCAATACGAACATGGAATCGTGGGTATTTAGAATCCAAATTGAAAAAAGAAATGGAGAAAGTCTTGTCAATTATATGCCAGAATCACTCTGCCTTTTAAAAAATATTTTTGCATGAAGAAAAAGAAATGCAAGCATTTTGCAGAAATAGAAACATATTGTTCACCATGTTTCGTACTTTTGTGTTAGAAAAAACAATTCGATAAATTGGGACAACTAGAATTCACACGAAAAAAGGCAAATAGTTTTTACAAAAGCTGAAATTCAAGGTAAACTGAGATTTTGAAAATAAATTTAGAATTATATTAAAAATAATTCCTCAATGCTATCAACCGTCGTAAAAATATGGTCTCAGTCTGCGCAAACTAGCAACTAGCTTTTATCACAGATTTAATTTTAACATTGCTTATATAAAAACATTGCAAGTCTCTAAAATCTTCAAAATTTAACAATACAACTCCATATTGATTTGTGACTTACAGTTTGAAAAAATATGTATATAAGTGCATGTCTAAGTTGGTGAAGTGGGTTTCATTTTCACCCACCACGACATTGGCCGGGATTTGATCAACACCTCCTAGAAGAGACGGATCAATTTAGTGGTCTGGCGTAACGAACATATACTGCGCAGTGGGGGCTTTTAGGAAAGATGTCACAACGTCTTGACCATCATTAAATTGCGCAGTGGTTGAAAATAAAAAAAGATGTCATAACGTTCGGATTTCGTGTTTATGGAAACCTTGCGAAGGCTTTATATTTTCTAGGAAGTGTTGGTACGATTCCCAGTATTCTATGTTAGGTCTCTGATTGGACTGCATTTTCCGATAGTGTCTTAGTGGTTCGAAATCCACTCTAATATTCTTCAAAATTTCAAAACCGATGAAATCCCCTCAAGGTTAAGTAGTTAGAGATTTTGTGTGCGATAGCTATCAAATGCTACAATCATTTGATCTTCGATCTAAATTGCGCTGGTATTGTTTTTTGAAAATCATTATGAATATAAATACTTGACTGTCTGTGCTAACTCATTAGTATAGTTTTAGTGCAACATTAACAATCTAGCCGAATAAAATAAGCATAAATAAATCAATCCCGAAATTAGAGTTAGTTGAAATTGTCTTTTTATGATGCATTTATGACGTTTTATACGAAATTGTTTTATTTACTGTTTTATAATTTACAATTTAGAAGATATTAGACGAGTACCAATGGAATTTCCTAATTTAGTTGGAGGTGACATGCTAGGATTCAACCCAGAGGTAAGATCGTTTATTTTAATAGCAATGAAATATTATAATTCTATAGCTAGTTTTTAAACCAACTGGTGAATAAACAAATAAATAAGGAGTAGCTTTTGAATTAAAATTTGGAAAATTCCATTTTCTGATTAAAATTTTAAGATGAAATGTATAAATTTGAATGAATAATATTCAATCCAAGCTATTGTATTTATACATTCTCAGAAAAATATATGTGACGCTACGTTATATTATCTGTTCCTTGAACCATGAAATGGAGCAAAATTTCTACAATGAGATGGAGCGAAATTTGGTGTTAATGTGGTAATCAGGCATTTGATCTCAAGCCGGAAAAGTTCTGGGTTCAAATCCTGGAAGAACTTTCTTTCTCTCTGTACTATCTGTCCTTCGGATTGAGGGAGCAATATTGGCCCACCTAATATAGTGTCCCTGAGAGAGAGGAAAGAAATCTGTCCTTCTGATACCTGAATGACGAAGGCAAACATCCGGATGGGCATAGAAATTTTTTTTTTGTTAAATTGTATCTTTTTCTTTATAATTCTATATCTTGTACTACCTTTCAATGTGCTTATAAATTTCGGAAAGTGTACAGATAATGCGTAAGTAAATAATGAAACAAAAATCAGGTTAATAAGTAACATCCATGTAGCAATGTTCTTAATATTTTCCAGTTAGCAAAATCTTGTTGTAAAGTTTCAGGTTTAGGCAAAAAACTCTTGTCTAATTTTGTAACTAATCCCTTTTTGTCCAATCCAAGAATTTACTTTTTTTATTTTTAATTAATTTACAAAAACATTTTAATCATTTTATATAAATTTATAATGGTAAAATTCTATAAAAAAATAGAAGACCATTTATGCAATTTTATATTTGTAACGTGAAAACTAAAACTCGTCATCATAAAATTTCGCAGTATGTGGGAAAATTATGAAATTACTTTAACCCTTTAATTGTCTCATTATTTTGAAGAAAACGGTCAATAAAGTGCATATTTTTTATTCAGGAAAGTTATATATAACTTAGCCTCCATCTGTACTGTAAGTAGATGTTCTCAATTTTAATTTTTAGGTTAATTTTTAGATTACATGATTGATGAGTGCTGATATCATGTTCAAAATAAAATATGGCCATAAACATATTAAAAAAACAAATTATTGATACTCTATAAACTAAGAAATAAACATGATTTCGGGAATAAGAAATACATTATTTATGCTTTCTGGAGCGTTACTTTTAAGCTCTTAAGCCCAAAATTATCTTGGGCACGAGAAATAGAGGGCGAAACTTTACTCCTTCATTTTCAGGGAAACTTTAATCAAAAATGCTTGAATAACAAAGAAAGATATTAAGAAGGGATAATAAATATTACTAGTAAATATCGTTCAAAGTGGGATGAATCTATAAGAAGAAAAAAAGAAATGTTTGTCTGTTAGTGGAGTCATTTGTTTTAGTGTCATGAAATTTGGATTGTGGCTGCACGGAGTAATTTTAGCCTTCCTCCCTGAATTCTAAAAATAGATGAAACGTTCAGGGAAAAATGTTCACAAAATGGAATTTTATTACCAGTTGCCATTGCTATAAGTTATACTTTAGACAATTATTTCCCTTCATACATTTGAAAGATAATAACAAATATGCTTTCTAGCTTATACCTAAGTTTCAACAAAAGTTTTTTGAGCACGTTTTTAATGTATATATATATATATATATATATATATATATATATATATATATATATATATATATATATATATATATATATATATATATATATATATATATATATATATATATATATATATATATATATATATATATATATATATATATATATATATATATATATATATATATATAAATACAAGAAAACACTAAGAAAGTTAAGAAAAACAATAAGTATCATTTATTGCGCTTAAGCTGCAAGTAAACAGCACTCATTAGATAAGTTCAAAATGAAGAATAAAACAAAGAAAAATTATAGACATATGAAAAAAAGGGGGTGGGAAATAATAAGTAAAAAAATAACAAACAACATTTTATTTAAAAAAAAAAAAGAAAAAAAAAGTGAAATGTTAGTTAAAAAACCGGAAAAAAAACGGAAAAAAAAGATATAATCTTTTCTTCAGCCCACACGATTATATCCGCAAAACAGAGTGCTTTCTGATATTGTATCAATAAAGCCAAAGCAAAATATATTAATACAATAGTGTGAGGAGCACTCAAAAAATTTTTTTATAAAATAACTACATTGTTTTGCGGATATAATCGTGTGGGCTGAAGAAAAGATTATATCTTTTTTTTTCCGGTTTTTTAACTAACATTTCACTTTTTTTTTTTTTTTTTTTTAAATAAAATGTTGTTTGTTATTTTTTTACTTATTATTTCCCACCCCCTTTTTTTCATATGTCTATAATTTTTCTTTGTTTTATTCTTCATTTTGAACTTATATATATATATATATATATATATATATATATATATATATATATATATATATATATATATATATATATATATATATATATATATATATATATATATATATATATATATATATATATATACACACACAGGGTGATTCTAAAAAGATGGGCAACATTTTAGGAAGTGATAGTACACACCCAAACAAAAAATTTTTATCAAAGAATGTATGGTCGAAAACAAAACGTACTTTGCTTTCAAAGTTATCACGTCTTGAGGTCACCAGTTGTAAGGGAAGGTTTTCTATCTTCCTACTATGTGCGATTTTGGATAAATAAAAATGAAGTAAATTGGAGACATCACAACATTTAATATACACAGTTATTTACAAGTTAATATAAAATATATAAATCCATTAATACTTTTACATCCCAATGTCTGGAACGTCAATATAGTCTTAGCAACGTTGTTTTTATTTTTCATAAAACTAAATATAAATGCTTGTTATGTTATTGCTCTTGCGCACCACAGCGTATAAACACTAAAAATGTGACAAGAGATTTATATATATATATATATATATATATATATATATATATATATATATATATATATATATATATATATATATATATATATATATATATATATATATATATATATATATATATATATATATATATATATATATATATATATATATATATATATATATATATATATATATATATATATATATATATATATATATATATATATATATATATATATATATATATATATATAATACAAAAATACTTTTGTATTAATAAAAGTATTAAAACTCTTTCGTTTTCATAAAATGTCTTTGGTAAAGAATAGGTCTAGAGATATTCTATTTTGGGACTTCAAGGCTGAAAACATACCATTGAGTTATAATTAGATTTATATTTCAAAGGAGGAATTATTTTTAAAATCTTGATTAGCTTGAAGCAGATTGGCTTTCGAGAGATGCAACACATTCACTTATCGAAATTGATTGTAAAAATAATAATGTTCATGTTTCACATTTGTTAAAATTGAGTGAAATAAGCGAAGCTCAAAGGATCGATTACTTACAAGATAATTTTACTGATATTAATAATGTTTTATGCGAACGTAAGAAACATTTTACTAAAATAGTTGTTCCATTTTCGTTAAGATTAACAACTTCTGCAAATTGCTCATGATAAATTTAATCATCCAAGAATCCAAAAAATGATTAACTTAGCAATTCAAAGAGCTAAAGAATATCATGAACGAAATAAAATTTATTATGATCCTAGATTTTTAGATATTGACTTTAAAACTGATGAATTAATTATGTTTGAAGAATTTAATTATCCTAATACAAGGAAGTTGTCACCTCCTTTTAGTGGACCGTATAAAATTCTTCAAACAATTTTAGAAGCCAATTACAAAATAAATCAAAAGAATAATTTAAGTAAACAAAATTCTGAAATAGTACATGTATCAAAGCTTAGGAATTATCACAGCCCACAAATGTTGAAATTAAATCATGAATAGAGTCCAAAAGAAAAGAAAAGGAATTTTTTTTTTACTGTCTTCAATGGAAGAAGTAAACCCTATATTTTTGGGAGATCCGAGTCGCATGTGGAGGTGTTTACCTCAGCATCATTTGGATGTGAGGGCGAGGAAAGTTGAATTTTTTTTCTCTCAACAAAGTGAGAAAAATATTATAAACTATTGTTGTATTGTCCAATCTGTATCTCTCAATATCACTGGGCTTCATGAAATTCTGTTTTCCTCCATTTTAAAGGGGGATACAATTTTTCAAAAAGTAAATAACCCTTTTAACCACACAGAATCTTAAATTCTGATTAAATGAGACTTGTTGTTCAGTTCGTTCACATAAAAAAATGTGTATATTTTCGTGTGGAAAAATTTTTGAAAATTTTAGTAGAATAGTTATATAAATATGTTTAATTTTTCTTTCTGTTTAGTTGACTAAACAGATAAATTGCATTATCATGTTGTTATTTTTGCCATTGTAAATAGTTGTTTTTTTTCTCCACATAATTGAAAAAATGTTATTTGTAGTAGGGAAAAGGGACAGTCGTACCGACCTAATTGTTATAAATTTAAAGTATTCTAAATTTTTTTTATTTTGACTTACCAAATTTTTTTTTTTGTTGGGAGGGGGGAGTAATACAAAAATTATAAAAATACTTTTGTATCAATAAAAGCATTAAAACTCTTTCGTTTTCATAAAATGTCTTTGGTAAGGAATAGGTGTAGAGATATTCTATTTTTGGACTTCAAGGCTGAAAACATACAATTGAGTTATAATTAGATTTATATTTAAAAGGAGGAGTTGTTTTTAAAATCCTTCCCTCTTTCACTTCCATATTAGGAAGCATTAAATGATTATCGATGATGCGTAGAGTTACAAGGTATGCACGACTTGAGCCTTTTTACCTCATTTTCTGTTAATATATAATGCTGGAACAATCGTTTTTGCGTGTCTTTTCAACATGATGTGATCCTGATAAACTCTGTCGGAATTGTCCGAGAGCGCTGTCCACCCCCCTCCAGTGTGAAGAATGGGTGCTAACTGTGGCCGTCAACAGCCTACCTTTAAATAAAGCTATTGAAGAAGTATTTTGCTTCACGACTGGTTTATTTAAGCTAACATCAACCCATGATATCAGGGATGTAGCTCTGATATTATATATATACATACAATGAATTAAATAATGCTTTATTTGATATTGAATTGTATGTTAAGTTCACCTAAAGTTTGACTTCAAATATTATTTATTTTAAGGATAGGAATGCAATTGTTGGAAAAGAAAAATTATGGCCAGGGGGAATTATACCCTACGAAAAATTTCCTAGTCTAAGTAAGAAGAGTAAGTGTGATTTACTTTTCTTGTTGTATGGGTATTTTAGACAACTTTATGCATATTCTACAAATAAACGTAACCTTAATTATTTATTTTAAAGAGACCCCATATTTTCAAAACAATTACTTGCTTGGAACTATTATCTAATCAGTTAAAATATATTTAGGATAGTTTTTACTTATAATTTTTTTTCTTTTAATTGGTTGAACTTAATCACCCAGTAGGAATTTCATAAAAAAGTATTTAATTGATTTATTTTTTTAAAAAAATAATGTATTGCTGCTTCAAAAGATACCTATCTTTATTTGTTACTTTTAACTGAGAAAGCTATTGACTTATCAGATGCTTAATTTCTTTAGGTGGCTCGTACTAGTAGCACCCTTTTTCTTTGCGTCAGACTTATTTAATGGCATCGTTTTTTTTAATTAACATGTTTGGTGTGATATGGTCGTTTTCAATTTTAGAGCCATCAAATTATTTTCTACACCGTTAGTGCTGAATATTATTATCAAAAAGTAGTTATAACTAAAATAAATGCAACAATAAATTCAGAAGGTTCTCAATTTGAATAAAATGGTACAGTTCAATATCGATGGAATTTTTTCTTTATTGCAGTGAATTCAATTCTTGATCGAGCATTTGAGCACTATCAAAAACTGACATGTATTAAGTTTGTTCCAAGAACTACAGAGAAAGATTATATCCAAATATTTTCTGGAGATGGGTAAATATTTATTTTTTTCTAAATAGACTTAAAGAGTTTTAACCAAATATGTTAATTAAAAATGTCTAAACACACTTGATATATAAGAAATTTAATTAAATAATATTACTTTATATTTATTTAAATAAGACGAAAGCGGATTTTTTTCCTCTAGAATTATAATGCACTTAAAATCGAAACATTAGGCATATGTAAGATTTTGTTTTTAAAAATATTCCACCTGAAAGTTTCATTATGCATCTATGATATCTAATATCTAATGTACAATCTCTATGACTTTTCTATTATATCTCTATGATTTAATGTATAAATTACTTTAATGTGTTATAAATTAATTTAATGTTAAATAATGTTATAATTAAAGTAATTTCTTTTATTTTAAATAGATGTTATTCTTTCGTTGGGAGGGACGGAGGACCTCAACCGGTGTCTCTTGGTGAAATATGCAATCGGGAAGGAGTGGTAATACATGAACTAGGACATGTAATTGGATTCTACCATGAACAAAATAGATCTGACCGGGATGAATACATCAAGATATATTGGGAAAATATAAAAGAAGGTATAACATTGATTTGGACAGTATTTTATTCCACATTAGAAATCATGCAATCTCTGACGTTTTATTACAGGTACAGAAAATCAGTTTTTTAAACTACAACCACACCAAAATCTACTACTCACTCCTTTTGATTATGAATCCATCATGCTTTATGGATCTTATAACTCATCAAAAGACAGAGAAGGTGGTCTAAGAACAATGGAAGGAATAAATGGCACTTTTCTGCACGACCCTCTTACTAAAGGAAAACTAAGCAAAAATGACATTAAGAGAATAACACTGTTATATGACTGTTAAATTCAAAGGTCTGACAAAACTTAATGACTCATGTATTAATACAGGGCTATTCTCAATTATTTTCCCGGGTTCAAAGAACAACTTATTTGCAACTAGTATATGACGTACAAAGACGGACAAGACCATTAAGAGATACATATAGTTATATCAGCAAGTTTTTGGTACACACTACAAATATTTAATGTAAACATCCTTAATTCACCCAAAAAATATTAAAAGTCTAAAATCTACTTCCACCAATGAAGAAACATACAAAAATACTTTACATAAGGTTTAATAGAAATACGCTCAATGTTATTATCAGTGCCTGTCAGAACAGCAACTATTAAGCTGTGGAGCGTTCCTTTCACTTATTCATGTCCCCCCAAAGTCAAAAAGCACAGCAGAAACGTACCACTGCTGTTTTGATGGTATTTTGATAATACTAGGCTACTGAATGTATTGATACAACTGGTTTGCCATTGAGATGTATGTTGGTGGCCAAGGGTGTCTACAATGAAAATTTTTAAAGGGTGCTTGAAACTTGGTAAGTGTACGTATATTTCCATGGGTCACCCTTCTTTGTACATTGTAAACTAGTAAATGAAAAATCCTTTTGAATTAGGTGAATCATTTAGGCCAATCCTGTATTTTTTTTTCTTACAAGTTGAACATTGACATACAGAAATTGTTCGTTTTTCTATAAACCGAAATTTTACTTTTTCAAAGGTTTAGGATGGTTCAGGGGATGGAGCGTTCGCTTCCCAAGGAGATGAACTGGGTTTGAATCCCAGTGAGAGCTGGTTGATACGAATTCCGCATCCTGCTTGCACCAATCACAGTGATGACGAAAAATATTCTCAGTGGTAGACGGTTTATGGGTTAGAATCCCCTTGCTGCCAGGCTAACTGTGAGAGGGTTTTCGTGGTTTTTTCCTCTCCAAGTAACGCAAATGCGGGATAGTTCCATCAAAAAAGTCCTCCACGAAATCAAATTTCTCCCAATATTTGATCCAGAGGTTCCCTTCTGGATTGGGCTCAAAATTACAAGGCTACGGAGTTTAACATTAGTAGTCACAACTAGGGTTATACATTAAAAAACACGGCTTTATGAATTGTACAGCAACTGAAAAGGAATTATTTTCTATATAACCCCGATATTATCTGAATAATAAATACAAAATATTAGGCGTAAAATTTGAGTCATGTGGATTAAGGAGAAAATTTGGCATAAAAATCAGCAAGAAAAGATAAATGAATAACGACGAATATCACTTATTCCGTTTAATTGTAGCGGAAGCAAAGTTAGAACATGCATTAAAATTAAAAGCATATAAGAGAAAATTGAAAATTGTTTCTTTCGCTAAATATTTTTAAAAAAATATCACAGATTATTTCTAGCTTATTCTGGATATTCCGAAATTTGAAATAAAATTATTATCCAAAAAGGGAAAACTTGAATAAACGGAAAAAAAGGAGTAAAAATTAATCTTGTTTTAAGAACAGGAAAGGGATGAGACCTAATTTAAACGAAGTGTAGTGGTGGGTTATTATTGATATATTAAAAATTAAACATCTCTTAATTGAAAGTTAGCTAAGTAAATGACATATGTCTGGAATATTATTTTAATACGGCAAACATACATGCATATCTACTAATTATTTTAAACTCACAATAGTTACAGCGAGTTCGTTTTACAATGGCATATAATTTGCTAAAAAGGATTAGTTCATATGACAACAGAGACTTCAATGAGAAAGAATGACTTGTTGATGAAATAACTAGTTAAAGAAAAAAATAACCATTAACTTATAATGTCAGTATTCTACAACATACTTCCGACTTATTTTGCAATCGATCAAATTAGAAGAACCGTGAAATGCAATGCAAATAAATTCAGTTCTGAAGCAAGAATGATCAATCAAACAAAATTATTTTAAACACGTAAAAATGTAAAATGTATTTTATAAGAACTCTGCTCGGGATAAAAAGCTAAAACAATCATAAAATTCTAAAAGTAAATCCAGATAAGTTTCATAAGTTAGACTCTAAGTTGTTTATATATTTGAAACCTCCTTTTATTGCTTTTCGAACTTCCTTTTCTAAGAATTTAATGTCAGCGACGTATCAATTTTTGTGACAATGATTAATATTCAGCATGGAAAATCTCAATCTTCTCATTAATCACGAAACCATTCAGGAAATTTGAGAAATATTCAACTTCCTCGATTATGAAATTACGAGATCCTTTTATCGCAACAACCATTCCACAGATATGTTTGAAAGATAAAAATGAGATCATTTAATTAAAGAAGTAGTATAAACATAACAAATTATTTAATAGTTGATGTGTTTGTTATATATGTATTCATCTATCAAAATAACACCTGAACAACTTCGTAGTATTAAACTAATTTACATATATTTCTTAATATTTCAAAATAAGGTCTTTAATTTTTATTTTCTTTCTTTCCCTAAGAAACGAAGTGAATAAAATTTGCTTAAATATTTATTTGAATAACAAATTATCCGTTTAGATCCATAAGTTACAGAAACTTTCTATTGTAATTATTTTTTCGAAGTAATTATTATTTGAAATAATGGTTAGGGCATTTTTATTTAAATGATGAAATCTAAATTTAGCTCTAAAACTTTTTTAACGTAATTATTGTTAGAAATAATTCTTATTTGGAGAAAATTTGTTTAAATTTTTGTCTGAATGATAAAATATCTCCGTTTAGCTCTGAAAAAAAAATATTTAATGTAATCATTTTTGGTAATAATTATATTTTGGAATAAAGTTGCTTACATTTTTTTGAATAATAAAATATCCTTTTAGTTCCGAAAATAAAAAAAATATTTAATGAAATTTTTTTGGAAGTTACTATTGCTTGAAATAAAGATGCTTACAATTTTATTTGAATGATAAAATATCCCTTTAGTAGGTAATAATTTTATATTGGATAATACAAAGTTTATAATTAATAAGGGCCGTGGTGGATCAGGGGATTGCGCGTTCGCCTACCAATGAGGTGAATCGGGTTCAAATATCAGCGATAGCTGGCCGATACGAATTCCGCACCTGGCCCGCACCGACCACAGTGCTGACGAACAGTCCTCTCCACGTAACGTAAATGCGGGTTAGTTTCATGAAAAGATCTCCACGAAAGCAACTTTCTTAGACAACTTGATCCAGAAGCTCCTTTGTCTTTTAAATTGGGTTCAATATCAGGACTACGGAGTTGAACATTAGTAGTCGTAAACCAAAATATTGGATCAGCAGTCCAACGATGGTTATGAAATAAAATAAAACTAATAAGTTTGAATTTTAAACATAAAATTTTAATATTGAGGATTTTAGAGAAATTATTAACACATATTGAAAAAAGTATTCTATATTAAACATTAGAAGATTTTCATCCACAGATTTGACCAATTAAGCAAATTTATATATATATATATATATATATATATATATATATATATATATATAATATAGAATTTCTCATGCGAGTCTTTCTATATTAACTGATAAGCTTAAAACATATGTTTCTTATCAAATTTAAGATGTAGAAGTCGGTCTTTCACAAAGAGCGATAAAATGTCAGGATGAACCAGACAAAAGATTGTTTTCTTAAGTTAATGGGCAATAACTCGTAGATGAAGTACACATTAGGATTGTCCCAAGAACTTCCCAGCACCAAAACGGCGCTATCCTTTTAAGGAATCCTTTTAAGGAATCGGGGGTTGGCGAGCGTTAGTGGGCTGCACCCCCTGCCCACTAACGCTCGCCAACCCCCGAAAATTGCTACGCAATCTTATATGGTTTGCTTCGCAAACCAGGCTCGCTTCGCTCGCTACTAACTTAGGTACATTGCAAATGCACAAAATTCAAAGAATTCAAAACAATCATTCAAATCCATGTAACAACTTTTTTTTTAAAAAAAAATTACTTCTTTTTAGTAAATACTAGGTCGTAAAAATATATTTGAATTCAAATAAATGACATGTAATTCGTTAAATCTATTAGAAATGTGCTATAGTACAAAATCTTAAGATAAAATTTCTAAAACTGATATCTCTTTTAAAAGGTTAAAATTTTGGCTATAATTAAGTCTATTAAGAATTGAAATAAGTGAATTGCAATGGAAAAACCTGCATAAACAAAACTTTAAATTTCGGAAGAAATCACATTTGGTGAGAATGCTCTCTCTTGTCAAAAAATACAAAATTAACTGACCTCAAATAAAACTCAAAGGACTTCGAATCAAATAATTAAGGAAACTACTGTCACGTTTAATATAAAAGGAAGATTTATTAACTAAACAATAAAATTACAGCATCGCAGTTCCAAAAAACAAATCTCACACTCACTCAAAAAAACAATTTACATTCTAAATAGTCACCATAGCAACCACAGAACTCTTCTCGTTACCATCTATAAACTGATATATAATACAGTCTCTTCAATTATCTAGCCTTTAAAGGTATAATATTACACACACACACGCACGCACGCACGCACGCACGCACGCACGCACGCACGCACACACACACACACACACACACACACACACACACACACACACACACACACACACACACACACACACACACACACACACACACACACACACACACACACAAATATATATATATATATATATATATATATATATATATGGGTCTTTCTTACGAAAACTGTCATTTTTCAGTTCATAAAATCCCAAAAAAGTAAAGTTAATAAAAAGCTCTGAAACTTTTTATATTAATAGAAATATGTAATGGTATTATAAAAAAAAGTATATATCCTATAAATTATACTTAATATATAAATTAATTAATTTTTTTAATAATTAACTTATAATAATTAATAATTAATTAATTAATTTAAAAAATAAGTAAATTAATTTAATAAATTAATTTATGAATTAATTTTTTAAGTTAATTAATAAATAAATTAATTAATTTCACTATTTAAAAATTGAGGGAATGACACTAATAGTGAGGGAATGATATTTTATTTTAATACATGTTTTTATCTAAGTTACATCTACCTAAAGTTTGAAAATGATAACATACTAAGTATATCTAATATTTTTTATAATTTAGTTTTATATATTTAATAGTTTTTACAGGTTTGGGAAATAAAATTGGCTGACATGATTGAACAAAAAATTTTTTTATAATATACTCATGTTGAATCATTCCCTCACTTCAGCGTCATTCCCTCACTTTATACACAAGTGAGGGAATGACGAATTCAATAAAATTTAAAAATAACAGTTAGGCCTAATGAATTTCTGAAGTCAATCATATACAATTATATTCATACAAGCAAGCAACATATAATTATCCACTTTCTCGATGAAGTTGTATTTTATTTTACTCTAAAAAATGACATGAGGGAATGACAAATGTAAAAAATTTTACGAGGTTTGACTCATTCAAATTTATTCCACAGCAAAGCTTCTTTAAGTTGAAGATGGAAACATACTGCAATTTTGTTCTATGATGCCAGTTGTTAACTTCTGAAGTTTTTATTAAAACATTTTTATTCTAAGAAGATTGCAGGTGATAAGAACATTGTTGTGAGGGAATGACGCGAAACACTGGGGACAAAGTTTAAAATAGTGCTGTGTTAATATTTTTTTCAGAAATTCAATTTAAAATTGATTTTCTGAATTCTATATTTCAGTATTCTGAAATAAAAAACACGAATTTGTAAAAAAAATTTTTGTATTTCAGAAACAATTTTTTTCTTTTTTTAAATCAGCAGTGGGGACAAGTGAGGGAATGACATATTGGTATATTTTAATTACCTAAAATAAATAAAAAATAAAAATTGACAATTTTATTTGTATTCTTTTGTTACCCTGCATTCTGAAGGACACTTTCCCTGAGTTTTTTTTTTTCGTAAGTTGTAAAACAAACATAAAATATACTGGGGACATGAAAATGACTGTTTTTGTGAGAATGACCCATATATATATATATATATATATATATATATATATATATATATATATATATATATATATATATATATATATATATATATATATATATATATATATATATATATATATATATATATATACTTATCAAATGAATGATTTAGGGTATTTGGTTTCTTTCTTCCATACAACACAATTTCTCAAGTATAAAGAAAATAGGCATGCATCATTTATATTTTCTAATGCCACAGTATAATTAGCCACGATGTGGGTTGTTGAACAATGAAAACCCATTGCAGTTATCGTTAACTAGATTACAATAGATAATCACCATGTATGCTGTAATTGAACAAGCGTTGTGAAAGTCCTCTCTACTTGTAAATACGATTAAATATGCATAACATATACTTTCAATAAAAAAAATTTCATTTTGCTTTAAAATTTTTAACATCTCTGCGTAGTTAAGTATTTCTTATTTCCATAACAAAGATAGTTAATTATAGTTTAAATCATTTCTATTTGGGAAAAATATTTAAATTTAATTAATTAATTCACTGTTCAAAATGCCCATATAACGCAATTATTATAAAAAACGTTCATTTTTAAATTGGATGCTTAAATGTAAGTTTTAATTCTGCATTAAATAAAATGTAGTATATTTTAAAATAACTAGTTATATTAAATAATGGCTCGTTTTAAATCTGATATTCTTAATTTAATTCAATCTTTTATATCATGAAATATATTTGTTATTTATATACTATTAGCAAAATTTCTCTAATCTCTAATCGTTTACTCATGCATTGTAAAAAATTCCGGATAAAAACACGGTATAAAGTATCGCTTCTTAGGGTGCATCATCCGCAAAATCCATTTTACCGTAAAAAAACATTTTTATTCTTATTTTAATTTTTAAAGTAATATTTATTCATTTTGATTGGTTCAGTGACTTTACTGTAATTATTACTGTAAAAATTACGGTGTAACATATTTTTTGTTCCGTAACATGTTCCGGTACGTTTGACCGGCATTTGATCCGACATTTTTTTACAGTGTAACTCAAAATCAAAATGGCGTTGTCATGGTCTTCGTTCGAGATAATGTTTTAAATTGCCTTGCTTACTTGACAAGTTACTGTTGTGCTTCGCTTTGGCAAGAGTATATTTTGTGAAGCAAAGAGCTATTTTGTTTATGCTTGTAAATAAAAAAAGGTACAGTTAATTATTTTCGGAAACTGAAATTAGTTTTCGAAAAAAAAAAAGTTTATGCGGTAAATTATCTTAGAACTTAAAAATTAATGTTAGGAAGTTAGATTGGTTTTTATTAGAAATTCTTTGTTCGTAAAAAAATACTATAAATATGAAACTATAAATACTCCAATATTTTTTTAATTAACACAATAAATACAAAATATAAATACTCTAATAATTTTTTAACAATTTCCTAGATTACATTTTATTATAGTACTTATATTTATTATATTATTATTTCAATTTACGTATTATGAATAATATTTAATATATTTTAAAAGGAATATAATGTAATGCTTTACCACAAAATAATAAGATTTTTTTAATAATTGCAATTGTTTACTATCCAACAAAAGCTCTTACATGACTTAATTACCCTAACTGATTCGGTAAACGCATGTTTGCATATTTTCTTTGGTATTCAGTATTTTTCTTTGTATAATATATATTTCGTTTTCAACTAAAACGTATACAACGAACATATAAATGGAAACAAGATAATAAACTAAAGAATTTTGTAGTTTCAATTATGCTATTCAAAATTAAAATACATCGATCAATTTTAATATTTTGGAATAGGGCTTTGTAATTAAATTTTTAACAAATGAAAGCATGGTAGCAGTTTTATCTTTAATTAAAACACTGTATTGAAATTATATTTAGTGAGTTGCTATTCTAATTTCTTATCATTTGAAACATTCAATTATACCTACTTCTTAACAGAAAACAAATAAATCTCTTGTAATTAAAGCTGCTTATGCATATTTATATAAACAGAGTCTTGAAATAAGTTAATTAATAGAAGAGGAAATTTGTCGGAAGCGTAGATATTAACAACACGGTTAGATATTTCCAAAAAAAAATGGTTTGATAACAATTTATATGTTGTTATTTTACCACATTCAAACAAAACAGTTAAATTACCATAAATAAGAGGATATTCAAACTGTTAACTCTGAGAAAAACCATCGACTTCTGTCACCTAATACAGCTAAAAAACCAAAATTTTATCGCACCAACTAGGCTTAACTAATGAAGCTACTTAGTTCTGCAAAGTTGATATAGCCAAGAGGGCAAATCTATCTATTTCATGACAGAGTGAGTGGAGGTTCGAATATTAGAGCTGAAATCGCAATATTTTCTCTATTACCTTCAGCACAGAAAGAGTTTCCAGTGTCCTGCACTTCGCAATTTGTAACCCTGGACTATTACAGCACGATACTCTCATTCACGCATAGATGGCAGTGCCATAAACTGCTTAACGTAAAAAAGAGTCTAGTTTTACTTTTTACTTACGATAGGTGAATCCACTCTATAAACTAATTAAACCACATTCCACTGCTCATTTTATAAAACACTACTCAACCACAATCTAACTCCATTGCACATTACCTACCGAAAAACCTAAATCCAATGACCAGTTAAATTTCTTTTTTACAGGTTTGAAAACATGCTAGTTGGAAATGGTTAAGAAACCGTATAGTTTTGTATTCATGGTTTTCTAACTATACTAATTGTAAACAGATTCAAAATCGTAAAAGTAGATAATGCTCTTTGCTGGTTAATTGGATGGGTTGATTGCTACCGGTTATTTTACCGTAATTTTAGAATAAAAATTCTAATATCTTTTAAGTAGGTCAGTTTTTCAAAAATAGTTTGTATATTAATGTTTGATGCTGTAGGATTCTATGGAAGCACTTGAAAATATTCTACCTTAAAAATTTTCCCCTTCTTTGTTTTAAAGTTTCTTTATCTCTTTTAAAAGGGAAAAAAATCATTAAATATTTCAAAACAAAGTTACAAATCACTATTCTAAACTTCATTTCAGCGAATTTTCTAAGGGAAAAGCATTTTTACTATGACATTTACAAAAATATTTGTAAAATATAAATAATTAACAAATAAATGTTAAACAGTTTTACACTTTTTTTCCTGACATTGAGAACAATTTATTTAAATCTGATTTAAAAAAATAAAACCAAACATTTATTATTTGATTCTTTTGAAAAGAGTTAAGGGGAAAGAATACCTTAATTCATGTGGAATAGTTTGTTCATACGGTAATGCAATCAACATTACTGTAGCCGTTATGAAATTATTGAAACCTTGTATCGCTAGCAAGCCACCATAGGCACCGGAACTCTATTGCAAATTAATATGCTCTAACTTTTCAGAAACTGGTTAAAACTTTGAGTGCAATATTCAAACTTCACAGACGCGAAAGAGATTTATTAAAAACTTGCATCGCTAGCATAGCATATCGAAAGCATAGCGTGAAACACACTTTGTATTGAAGAAAAGTTAATACCTAGGAATAATTTTTGGTAGGGGAATTTTCAAGCATGCGCCTTGAACCTCAAATGTTTACGCTTTGCAAAATCTCTCTATACAACTTAACTAGGCTTGATACGTATGACGTAAAATCTTGATATCTAAAAAACTTGTTTTTATCAACTTTAAAGCAATGGAATTAAGAATGGTATTTATTTCGAATAGTTTTTCAAGTCCTCCTAAAACATTTATTATTCCATAACAGAAAGATAAAAAACACAGTTACAGCCAACATTATGAATGATAGCGCAATGACTGATAGCGGAACAACTGATGAGCAAACAACTGATAGCTCAATGAAAATTACGTATTACTTTTCTTTTAATGTGTTATTTGATTCATACCCTGTCATTTTATTTCCTTTATCTTCTCCATAGTTCCACTTTTGCTGGCTTATTACCTTTAATGCAACTTTTACCTGTTCTCATATGCAAGATACTCATGTTTTCTCATTGTATACGGTTTTTTACATCATTTTATAGAATGAAATTTTGCATTGCAAAGAACAACATTTTACACGAAATCGGTCAAGTAATTTCTGAGAAATCGACTATTTAAAATACTACGCTTTTTATAAAAATTTGATTTCTCAGGAACTATTCGACCGATTTTTCTCAATCTTCGTATTTTGCCATGTAAAATTACATTCTATAAAAGATCTAAAAAATTGCATAACTTAAAATTCAAACTTTTCTCAACTATTAATAAGTAAAATAATAAAAAAATAATAAATACTTACTGAAAGTTATTGTCTGCAAGAAATTTTCTTTGGAGAAACAAATTTTATGAATGTGAGCAAAAGTTTTTCAATTCGCTTAAAAAGTTCTCGTAGCAAAATACACAAAAAGTAAAATTAACATTAAGGGTGCCAAACTTTGGGACCATATTTCCTGGATTGTGGCTGGCTATTACCTATATTTTGGAGTTAGAAATCCGGTTTTTCAGGTAAAGGACGTTCTGGGGTCTGATTTCGTCACGGCTTCTTTCGAAATTACTTAAGAGTTATTCAAGACCCATAAATTATTAACATTGTCAACATAATTAACTTCGTAATTTTCATAATAAAATGGCTTTTTGAAAATCACTTAAAAATTATTTAAGAGCCATAACAATTAAAAATAAACATAATTAACATTCTAATCTACATAACCCATAAAAGGTTTTTTGGAAATCACTTTGGAAATATATACAAGAGCCATAGATTAATTATCATATATCAATGCTGCATTTAATCTCTAAAAAGTTTTATTGATATCAAGATTAAACTTGATTATATTTCGAATCATTTGCGTATTAGTTTTTAATTAAAATGATCAAAGAAAAAGCAGTAATTTATTGTTCAAAATAAACATTTTAAACTAAGAGAATTTGCATACATTGTATGTATGCTAGATATTTTTCTTGCATCCTCCAAAAATTTCACAAAAAACAATGAAAATGTAAGATAATATAAATAAGTTTTCTATATTATTATTCTTAATACTGGCATGTTTTATTCTCTTTTCCAAAGCGATCTTATGTTTTAAACAAAAAAGAATTACCTTGTTTTTATTCAATACAGTTTAAAAAATGCTGTTCATATTCAAATTTGATTAACAAATTTTCTAAGTAAAACATTTGTTCAGAAGTTAATTACTTTTACTAGCATTGTTCCTTTCGTTTTTGTTTTGCAATATTGTGAGTTCAGAAAATATTTTGCTTTGTTGAAAATGGCTTGCTTTGTCTTTTACTCCAAATAAATAAGACAGGAGAAAACAATTTATAAACGACTAAATTAAAAGAAAAATAATTGCTTTTTTCTTAATTTTTTTTAAGTATATATAGAAACTGTGTTGCATGATCAAGTTAAGTTTAGTAATAGAGATTTTTATATTATATATATATACAGGATATTTTAATTTCAAAAGTGTTTAGATCATCCGATTTCTTATATTTATCAATGAAGTTTAAAGCTTTTAGAGGTTTGATTATACAATAAATTACAAACGGAAAATAGTGTTTTTAGACTCCCTAAGTCAAAAAATTTATCAATAAATTGTTACTTGTTACAATTATTTTGGTTATTATACGCAATAATTGCACAAAATTTCGTAGGCCAAGCTTAAATATTTATGAAAATATGGACATCATTACAAAAAGTTATTTTTTTGTAATAACTTTGAAAATATTCTACAAAATTAAAAAAAAATTTAGAGCAATTTAAAACTAATTACAAAACTTTTTTTTTAAGATTTGAAAAAACAATTCGCGAAAACTGAATAATATATAAATAATTAAAGCAGTTCTGTTATACTGCGCATGCCTGGAAGTTTTCTTAGCCCTTATAGTTATTATATAAATCTATAATTTCTTCAAGCCTTTTTTACTATTTTATACAAATTTTTAACTGATTAAAAATATATGAAATATCCTAACTTATAGTGTAATAGTGTTGCATATTTTTTTTAAAACAATTATTTACAACAATTATATTATTTAAACAATTACTCATGAATTTTAGATTGATGATGTTTGAGATTTTAAATTAGTATATAACGAGTGCATGAATAGTGTGTAGTTATAATTATATGGTACACCTCATTAATTGATATTGTTGTAGCGTTTTAACGAATTTTTTTTAAAATAAATAAGCAGGATGTTCTACAATGGCTATCCTTGATATATATATATATATATCAACAAAACAGAGACTCGATTGAAATCTAACGGATCACTTCTGAAAAGAAGGGATTGAAAACATCTGTTTAATTGCCGGAGTAGGCAGAGAAGAGTTGAAAAGTTTTCAAGTTTCATAAGGCAATGAAACTGGTTTTATGTTGTGAGTTTAGTATTCGTTAATATTTGTTCCATATAGAGCAACGATGACTCAGAGGATAGAGCGTTTGCATTCCAATGAAGCGAACCCGGTTCGAATCTGGGCTGATACCAATTTCGCATTCGGCTTACACCGACCGCAGAGCTTACGTGAAATATCCTCAGTGGTAGACGGATCATGGGTTAGAGTCCCCTTGCCGGCCGGCTAACCATGGGAAAAAGTTTATTAAAAGTTATTACTAGGCTCCCTGTTTGCTGCAGCTACCTAACACCGATGATTGGGTATCAAAAATTTTTTTTCTACGAAAGTTAAATTATTCATTTGTGTATGTTCTAAAAGGTATTCCGTTTGCCTAAGCTTGTTCCCACGCTTTCCACGTCCAAACTTTTTCCACTCAAATTCAGTCAGAACCCAATCAAAATTTAAAACGTAGTAATAGCAAAATAGAACAGGAAAAGTAAATATTATAGGTAAATACTTCTAAATTAGGGGTACTAAATACTTTATGGCCGGGATAGCCTGGTCGGTAGGGCGCTGGGCCCATGTCCGAGAGTTCGAACCCCGCCTGCCGAAGACTCCCCGAATTGTTGTAAAGTGACTGATGCACGTTAAATCTGTCGAGTCGCAAAAGTCCTCCATGTTCCTATAACAAATCAATACCACCGGAGGTACTGGATTGGAGATCGATCGTTCTGTGGTTCAGGTCAAAATTACGATCTGTGGATGAATGAATGAATGTATGAATGGGTCCGCCCTATAAACGGGTGCGACGTATGGTGTGGTTGAAGTCGAATTCTTGGCCATAGATGCCGCCACTGAAAAACAAGAAACGCACACTCTGCATTAAATTTGCTCGGTTTCACCAAGCAGGCTTGTCCGTGCGGCAAGAGCAATTAGAAACAACAACAACAACCACAACAAATACTTCATAGTTAAACGAAAGTTTTATAACATTTACTTATATTATCCTCAAGTTAACCAAAAATATATAGAAACTAATGTGGGAAAACTGAATCCTACCATGGGATTTTCCAAATAGTAAAAAATATACCGATAACAATGGAAAACTGTGTTGGATTATTCTGCTATAAAATGATTTATAAGCCTCTATGTTTCAGATTGGCTGGCTGATGCATTTGAAAATATATAGAAACTAATGCGGGGAAACTGAATCCTACCATGGGATACCTAAATGTTGGTGGATATAATGTTGGCGAATTTATCTTTAATGTTTTCAGAATGATATGGGTAGGATTAAAAAACATGTTAAGAGATAAAAACTTTTATAATTTTAGTGGTTTTTATTATTGTCAAAATTAATGGGGGCAGTTTTTACCCCAACGAAACCTGAAAGGGTCAGATAGCACATTTTTGGTGCTTCTCTAACTACTTAAAGCTCTTGTCAGAAAAAGTAAAGCAAATCTTTTATACTTAAACTCTCAGAAATAAAACTGTCACTTTTGGCTATTCAACAATCCTTGGGCTGTATTTCGTTAATTTCGATAACAATTTCGTCATGAAATAACGTGATTGAAACGAAACTCAACCTCTCAAATATTCTGACGAAAATTTTTTCTCAACTTGAAACTTCGTCAGTGTGTATTGTGGAAGATTGCGTGATGAAACTAGGATAAAGACTAGACGATCAAAAATAAAATGACGACATATACAGTAGTCAAAGAGTTGCTCTCTCACGAGGAAGATCCCGAGTTCCATTTCCGCTTTGGCCATGGGTGCAATTTATTTCTCTGTTCTACCTGTTCTTATTGTGTTGTTCCGACGTCATTAATTCACCCATATGGTGCCCATGGTGAAGTGATTATTAGAAAAGTTAAGTACATTAGGCATAAAAAGGGTATTTTTTTGAAGAAAAGAAATTAAAATGACGAAATATATCCCTAATTTTGACGAGATTCGTTTCCTCGAAAAAGTGATTAGAGTTATTTCCTCACTTTGATGAAATTTTTGATCAAAGAACATGGGTGATTCTCACAAAATATGACAATTCACTGTCCCTTGCTCCAAGATCTAATACTATAATACTAAAAGATTTTTTTTTAAATTAATAAATAGCATTGCTGTTGACTAAATTGACTTTGCACTAGCATTGACTGTTTTGTATAGTTAAAAAAATTTATTGAACTTCAAAATGTCATTTTCCTGGCATGTCCCAAACAATGTTTCCAATAATAACTAGCTTCAAAACTTCCCATAAATTTTTCAATATCAAATTTTTTTTATCGCAACCGATGTAAGCATTTCTATAATATACGCAGAGGGTATTATTTACAAGAACTTCGTTTAAAATAATTTTTTCTGTCAATAATTCGTTTGTCCCAAGAAAATCTGTCATTTTCCTGGCTACTTTTATTTAGTGGTTTATAACCAAAATAGATAGATCCAGCAATCAATATCTTAGGTTAATAGATTGATTAGATGCCAATGTGAACATGTCTTGTTGCATGAATAAAGAACCAATTTTCTGGTTCAAAATCTATTTCAAAAAATTTTTCAAGCCGAGTAGGTTTTTGTGTTGTCATTTTCCCGGCTTCCTGAAATCATTAATAGCATAAACTACATAAATTGATCTGAGTTTTTTTAAGAAATCATGTTGTTTTCTGCAGAATATAAATGTCTTAGGCCAAAATATTAAATTAAAGTTATATGCTACAAAATGGCGAATTTGTCATTATCCTGGCTGTTATTTTTCCTGGCTTATGAATGACAGAACATTTAAGTATTACCAGAATTTTTTTTAACTGCAAATACTGTACGGAGGGAAAGCAAATATTAACCTAATACCAAGTTTATTTATGATTGTAATATGCTTGAGTGTAATCAAAGTTATTTATTTATCTAATAATTGATTATTATACACAATTTTATTCTGCACGTAATTTTTTTTGATTTTTCCTACAGAGGATAAAAAGAATTAATTTAAGCAATTTATGGTCCATCTAACATAAAGGCCTAAGTTGAGTTACATACTATTAACTTAAAATGACTGTTTTTTAAACTTCTAAGCTAATATGTCATTTTTCTGGCGTTCGAGATTTGGTGAATTTCCATTTTTTTTTTCTCGAGCAAGTGTCAATAAACTACACTGCTGCCTGTAAGATATCAATAAGTGTAACTAAAGAAGTATTTTACGAATTGCCATGTTTAGAAAGAATCACCCATATAGGAGGAAACGGTTTCGTCAAAAGCGAAGAAAGTTTCTTGACATATAAGTATCCAATTTTTACTGTGTATGTAAAATGGTGCTTTCTTACAGAATTCAATATTTTCCCCAGATATTTTCCTTTTTTCCGAAATTTCGAGGGATTCTTTCGTTAAATAAAGGAAACGTATTTTCTTGCAAAAGTATTTCTTATACTAATTTTCATCTCATGGGTGCTTAAAAACTCCTTTGCAGACGGGGTTATATTATTTTGTTAATTTGAACTGCTGAGCTGTAATAGAAACTAGTTTTTCTAATAGTTTCTTCTGCATCACATTTCTTATTTATAAGTGACAACGACATTTTTAAATAAATAATCCTGAAGGGGTAAAATTTTACCTGACTGTGAACTTCATTCGCTTTAGAAATAAACAAGTGTTAAATAAAAGTCAACACGTCTCAAATGCTTAAAAAAGAAGGGCAAAATTTTTTGAAGCTCTTGAAACATGTCGACTTTTATTTTATGTTTGTCTATTTCAGTAGAGTTTTCAATCAGGTTGGGACATTTTTAATTATACACTTTTTTATTTATTGTTTTCATTATCCACCTCCTGGAATCAGTCTGTCCGCCTTTTTAAAGGAATAGAACTTTAAATATCCTGAGATTCGAAAATATGTAGCGAAAAATCAAGTAAATTGATGAGTATAAACTCATATTGCAACAGGGACAATATTTTTATTCTTCCCTGCTTTTCGTACTTTCAGCTCTTGGGAACTTGGAGAGTCTCTTAAAATTAGATCTGCCAAAAATGGGTTTCGTGGTAAACTTAAAATTTAAAAATTTTAGTACTAGCTTCACATTTTCTATATTTCGAGTAAAAAAAGTGTTACTTAGCTTAAAGCTGCTTTCGAACAAAATTAAAACAAATTAGAAATTTTTTAAAAATACTCTACACATATTGCTACTATCTGTGTACGTTTTTTTTTTTGCAAGACAAATACATATTTATTATTATATATTTTTTGTCGAGAGAAAGTGAATTATTGCTACTACGAAATTTTTACTGTCTCTACCATTTTTGAATGCCGTTACCATACAGTGCGGTAATTTTACCAGAATGTTTTTCCTTGGTGTATAAATTGAGTTCTTGGAAAATGTATTATTAATACATTTCAATTAAAACTTGCAATGATCTGGAACCCTATTCGCTTTTTAAAATTTTGCTTTCAACTTTTACTGAAAAAATTACAAAATAACTAAACTGAAATGCAAGGAAAGTATATGAATTAATAACTGAATAGTTAAAGAATTCAGTTTGTTGAAATAAGACAGAATTTATAAAAGGAATTTACCTAAAGTTTTCTATCAAGACATTAACTAGCAACTTACATAAGTATATTTCAAACTTATATATTATTAACTTACATACTTATGATATATACGCTAGATATATGCAAGCACTGCATATATATATATATATATATATATATATATATATATATATATATATATATATATATATATATATATATATATATATATATATAGATGCAATACGTATGCTATATATATGCAAGCAACTTTACATGCATTGGAATTCCTTTTCATTTCACTTTGAGCAGTAACTGCATGTTCTGTATCGTTACTTTCACTCAGCTCCGATTATTTGCTTCGCTGGGAATTGCATCATTTAGATATGTTATCAAAATAACTTCGCGTTCGAAAGCAATATAGTTTCATTGATAAAGTCATCACTGATCGCAATTTTCCTGAAACTGTCAGATGACAGGTATTTATAAGCTCGTTATAAATTTAGAAGACCTTCTTTTACAAACTGCCGAAAATTGTGCCAAAATATGCCAATCCTAATTTATTAAGATCCTTATTAAAGAATTGTCTTATAAAGTTATAATTTATTACTCTATTAAAAGTTTGCGATAGTTTTAAACATAAATAATTGCATTTTAGCCCAAACGTGTATACTGAAAAAGTCTTAATAGATTTAATATAGTCCACTCATGCTCTAATAGGCAATGTATACGCCGGACACCATTATTTTGTTTTATACATTTTATAAAAAAATTCCAGTTTTAGCCTTGAAGCATAAACTGCTTTTATCATTTTAATTATCATTTTTAATATAGTTTGATAATTTATATAGAGTAAAAAATAAAGCATACTTTAAAGCGCTAGAAAATTATTGATTTGAATAGTTTTTTTTTTGGGTAAGAAAAAACTTCTTTCACTCCAAAAATCATAAAAAGATTTACTGAAATATATTTGAAAAAAAAAATGAAACGAAATTGTTTTTTATTCTATTGCATACAATAATTACAATCAAGTCTTCCGAATCACTAGTGTAAAAGGCAGGATGAAAATAGCAAAGCCAATTAAGCTACTTAGTGAAGCGTAGCTGCATTTTAATAATCACCTTTTGACTCCATTTTGTTCACCCGGTAGCTAGGTACTTTAATTATTTCTCACTAGAGCTGCACAATGGGCTATCCCTGAGGATCATCCGAAGACATGCCATCGCTATTTTGATGCTCTGAAGAGTAGGCGGCTCCCATGCTTAAGTATCCCGACGACCTGCATGCGAAGTCGAGCACTTTACTGTAGAACAATTTGACGAGGATCGATATCGCGCACCCTTGGTCCCTACACAGGTTGATCAAAGTGGTCACCCACCCGCTTGCTGACCGCAACCAGTGATGAGTGACTTCGGTGTTCTACTGGGAACTTCGTCTTTATGATCAGTCCACTCTGGAACCTGTTCATTCGGACAATCAAACACGTTTTGGTGTTTTGTGCATCAAAATTTTATTAATGATTTGCAAAATTTCCTGAGCGGTTTCGTTTTTTCTTAGATTTTTAGTTTGAAAACTTTTAAATGTATATAAGTTTTAATTCATTCTTAATAAGTTTTCTATACCTTTAAAATGTGTTTAGACGTACAAAATATAAAGTATAAATATCTAAAGCAGTATTCAATGGAAGAAATTGAGTTAAAAAATCCCAAAACAAGGAATATCCAAATTCAAAATAGTCTAAGCTGTGAAGTAGGAGCTAAGTCTTGTTATCAAAATATACACATAAGATTTTTTTTTCCTTCTTGGTTTATTTTTGATATCATTGTATCATACTTGGCATTTAAACTAATTACATTTTCTGAAGAATAAACGTTTAATTCAAAATAACTTTAAATATTTCTTTTTCAATTTGTATACGAGAAACATTTTATTGCCTTACATATTTTAAATGGCTTTTTAATTAATCAGAAGTCTTCTTTAGAAGAAAAAAATATTTTCCTTACATCTTTTCAGCACAATAAAAGATAAAATTTTAAGCAAAATTAAACAAGAAAGAATTAATTTACTAAAGCTATTACGATTCTAAATGTACTTATACTCAATTATAAAACGACACCTTAATAATCTTTTTAAGAAATTTAGGATAATTACACATAATTAGTTAACTTTAACCATAAATTAAGACACTAAGATCTTTGTCAGTGGTAGGAAAATAATTTGTTGCGATTTATTAAGGGTCTAATTAAATAATTTTATTTCCATTGACACCATTCTTTTCTTCGGATAACGATGTATGATTCATTTGAAATAGATGGAAAAAATTCTTTTTGGGTTGTAAGTTTCCATAACATTTTGATACGATTTTGCCTTTCATTTATAACGATGGTATATCGGGTTTAGAAAAAGTCGAGTCTAAAGAAAAGAATTGGATATGAAAAGTGTCTGGTATAAGCCTTTTTTGACTAATGATGCCACCACGTTTCATTTTTTATGGGAGAAATGGTGCAATTATAGCCTCGATTAATTCCTTTTAAATATTGTATACTTTAGTTTATTACTCAGCAAAATAATTAGGCTGGATTTTACTTAACTAATTTGCGAGTGTTTTGTCAAGAAGTTCTTTTTGCACTACAAACATTAAAAAAAAAACATAAAAAATAAAATATTTTTTTATTTTGGTTTGTGTATAAATTTCAATTTTGTTTATGTCACATTCAATAATGTTTTCGTTTATAATTTTTAAATATTATCTTTTGACAGCGTGAAACAAAATAATTGTATAATTAGTTCGAAATCAAATTTACTTAAATTAATGCGGTTGTTTTATTATTAACTAGGAGGCTTCGCCCCCTGCTCGCTGGTGCTCGCCAACCCCCGGTTTCGTAGCTCATTTCGGATTGCTTCGCAATCCAATGCTCGCTTTGCTCGCTCATTGGATACTTTCTTAACGTCTAGCTTTTGTATACTTTTTTGAATACTGAAGTTCCGAAAACTTTTCACTGTAGAAAATTCTAAACCTGTACATTTCAATGTTAATTTGAAAGTCCAAGCAGTTCACATATTTTTCTTAATCACACTATTCTAAATTTCAGTTGTTGAGAAAAGTAACTGTTGTAAGTTTTGTTTCAAAGTCTTTCCCACCAGAGGGCTAAAGCCATGTGTTGTAAAACAATATGAAATAGTAGTCTGCCACTGAACGCCGGATGTAAAGCATCGGCTTTGATGAAGATAATTTTCTATTTTTAATTCTCTGAAGGGCACCACTCTTATAATATGGAATTTGTAAAATAAATGTAGATATTTTTGATTGTTGATGAAGCCCATCTTTTTGTGTTTCCATCAGTGTTCAGAAGCAAAACAAATATAAGTTTTTTATTTTATCACAAAAATATAAAATGTATAAAAAACAAAGAAAAGATTAAGAAAATGAGTATAGTCATAGAAAAAGTTAAAATTATAATATAGTATTTGTCAGTTAAAGTAAAACTTTTTGCTTAAGTCATTTCTAACAATTCAAATTTCTCGGAGGCAATTCTAAAGTTAAAACTAAGGTAGTATTGTTAAGTTGAAACACAATATTTTTAGTTTTGATGTCAACAATACAATTCAGTTTTTCACAAAAACGATTGCTTCCATTGTTAAATTCAATGTCAACAATTCAAGTTTTTCTGAGGCAAATCTTAACCTCTAAATATGACTTTTTTATGTATACATTTCTAAACGTCAGTATTCAACCACAAAACAACTTAAAGTCCTCAAATTTAGCATGAAGTTGTAAAATGTTATGAAAGAGGGTCATAGCAATAATGAAAGTAGAAGTAAAGTTAGTATTGCAAAAATAAAACAATATATTTAATCAATGAGCCAAGTTCTTCAGGAAGCAGTTGTAGAAGTAGGTTGTTTATTTAAAACTTTTTATAGAATTTCTTTAAAAACACAATTGTTAATTTGGGCATTTGGCGATACAACACTTATAGAATTGAAGGATTTGTTACGTCAAGCGCTCAGGTATCATAATTTTGACCTAGTTGCGCTTCTATGTCATTTTGATTTATGTTGCTAAGTTAACTTTCAAAAAATTCTATGGCTGGCAACAGCAGTTTTATTTTTTAAGTTGTTTATTTTTATTTCTTTTAGAATTCGCGATCGTAACGAAATATAGGGGGCGTTGTTGTATGAGACTAATACCTGCGATATTTTTTTAGCGAAATGTTTTTTAACCTAACAGAAATCTTTGCCGACTGATATATGAAGAAAATAAAGTAAATATTTAAATGTTGTGAAAAGAATCTTATTTAGTTGTACAAAGTACTTCAGCCAAAATTTGGGAGCCACGTAAGAGAATTATATGTAGTAGATCAGAAACACATCATTAAAAGGCAGAATGCTTTGGTGTTTTCAAAACGTAAACAAAACAAAGCAAACGTTGCCACCGGCGGAAAAGAAATACAGCCAAAATTTGGGAGCCACGTAAGAGAATTATATATAATAGATTATCTAAATACAAATAATTCAAATATAACAACCACCAATATATATATATACAAGAATTAATCTATTACCATTTCGCCATAATGCATTTTTTCGTATTTTACTTTATTTACACAACAATAAATTAATATACAAATTAAAAACTAACGTGTCTGACAGGAATGCAAAATATCCAAATATATTCTTCGTTTAAGCGTGCTTTATTTCAATTTGTGATGAACATCGACGATTTAGATCTCTATTTTTCACTTTAAGGCATTTGATTTTTTATACCAGTTTTGTGCCAATCCAAATGAATTTCTTATGTTACTTTTGTTATCTTTTTACATAGTTTCATGTATTTTTTTTCTTAATTTCCATTTTAAACTTATTATATTACTTTTCTCTGTCGTCTGGACAGGATTTTCCTCTTGGCGACGAATATATATTCTTTGTATTTATGTGTTTGTTTTTGTTCCCAATAAAGTTTGTTTGTTTGTTTTCAAGGTTGTTAGAATAATTTAGAGGGAATGCAGATGTGTAAGATCACGTTGTAAGTAAAAAAAGATTTATCCTAATTGCATAAACTATTTTTTAAAATTTAAAAATATCTTTCAAGATCTCTAAAATTACGTATTTATGCGTGAAAATTACTTTTGTTAAGAATAAAAAATCAGATTTGAAGAAGCTGCTTAAAAAGTACTTTGCCAATAGCTAACGCGGTGAGGCCATTTGCACACGGAGAAAAAGTTTTCTGATAAAATAATTGTACTTGAATGGTTTAAGCATTTCTGGTAAAAAAAAAATAATTCTGGTATGAAACTAAAATATATGGTAGTCAAACCATTACTTAAATAATTTTTCAGCTCGTATAGTAGCGGTTTACCAGAAATTCTGGTTTTTAAAAGTATAGTTCTTAATTAGTACCACAGATTTAGTAGAAATACAAAACTGAAAAGTATATTTAACCGAGGAAATAATTTTACCAGAATTTGAAATCATGATAAAATTACCCAAATTTAATCACATATTCAAACAAACAGCGTGGAAATCATCAATATTTATTTATCCATCCAACTTGGTAAGTATATATATATATGTGTGTGTATATATTGATTATTTTCAACCGATACTTACCAAATTTCATTACAGTGTCCAAAATTTAAAAAGTGAAGCCCCTGAATAACATTTAAAATAATGATGGAATATTCGTAAAGAGAAAAATTTATAAGACGGACCACTCTTTAAAAAAAGAGATGATTTATTTTTATTTATTTTAATTATCGCTAAATGCGATTTCAGAAGTTTTATTTTTAATTAGACGGAGCTACATGAGAGCCGTCTGTCATTGTGGAAGTTACAAAATCTTTTGCCGATTGGGGCGCTGACGCGCATGCGCGCCAACATCCCGCCCGGCCTTGCAATGTTTGCATGCAAGAACTTAACATATAAAATTTAAAAAAATAAACACAAATATTACATAACTTGACAATATAAAACATAAACATTTTAAAATGTAAAACAGAATATATAACATAATGAAAAATACAGTATTTTTTTATTTTCTTTTACGTATCGATAGGCAAGACAGCTATTTTAGAAACAGCTCTTTTAAATACCCCAGATTTTGTGCGAATTTTTACTACACGCACTTTATTATCCGAACCATGATAAACATAAATTATTCGGCCTAAAATCCAGGTATTTAAAGGCAAGAAATCTTCTTTTGCAAGTACCATCTGTCCTATCTTTAAATCATTTTTTGTTACCATCCATTTTGATCTAGCTTGTAATGTATTTAAGTAATCCGACTTCCATTTTCCCCATATAAGTTGTACAACTTTTGTAGTTTTCTGCCACCGACTTAGACGATATCATTGAGATCAGTTAAATTTGGTTCGACAATTGATGTTATAGGCCTCCCTATTAGGAAATGACCTGGTATTAAGACATCAAAACTGTCATTATCACCGCTTAAGGGGCAAAGGGGGCGACTATTCAGAATTCGTCCGATTTGAATAACTATTGTTTCCATCTCTTCGTAAGTGAAATGAAATTTTCCAACTGCTCTTTTAAGATGATGTTTTACTGATTTTACACCCGCCTCCCAAAGACCACCAAAATGGGGTGATTTTGGTGGAATAAAATTCCATTCTATGCCTTCAGAGGTAAAATAATTAGCCAAAATTTGATCTGGAAAATTAATTAATCCATAAAACTTCTTTAATTGAGAATTAGCTCCAACAAAATTAGTGGCATTATCAGTATAGATTTTGGAACATTTTCCGCGTCTACTCGTAAATCGTTTCAATGTGGCAATCATCGAATCGGAAGTCAAATCAGTCAGCTGCTCAAGATGGATGGCTTTTGTGGAAAAACAAATAAAAATACAAATATATACTTTGTTGAGAGTACCCTTACGTTGATGTTTATATTTAACAGTAAAAGGGCCGCACAGGCCTATACCTGTGACGGAAAATGGGGGTGACATGTTGACTCTTTCACTTGGTAAATTACCCATAATTTGAGTGGAAAGGAAGGGCTTAGATGTGAAACATGTTACACATTGATGTACAGTTTGACGTGCAAGATTATGACCTCCTAAAGGCCAAAATTTTAACCTAACTGCACTTAACAAACCTTGAGGGCCAATATGAAGTAATTTCCTGTGTAAACTATGGAAGTAAATTTTACTTAATTTGGACTTTTTCGGTAAGATTATCTGATGCTTTTGATCAAAGGGTACTGAAGCATTATCGAGCCTTCCACCTACTCTTATTAAACCGTAACCATCTACAAAGGGATTTAAGCTACAAATATTGCGAGAAAAATTGTTCTCATTTACCAGTGTCTTCTGAAAATGCTAAATCAGGATACTTTCAGAATACTCTACCTCGTCAACTGTCGAGGGTCCCATTTTCTTATCCTTATGCTTACAATTATGAAGAAATCTGCAAATATAACACAAAATATGATTAATTTTATAATAATTATTTGAGAGTTCAAAAATTTTATCTGTGAATCATCAGTTAGCAAAACAGTCTCTTCCGTACTCTCGGTTGAGGAAACAGTTTTTGCTTCTCGGAAAATTGTTCCTTTTTCACTTTCTGCAAGGGATTTTATATCAGGAAATGATTGCTCTAAAGTTTCTTGAAAATCAGATTCTATCAAAAATTCAGCACCTGTCCACCACCTGGAACTATCAACCAAACATTCAGCACTAATTCCACGAGAGAGAATATCTGCAGGATTATCTGTACCTGCACAATGGTGCCAGGAGTTTGGATCTGTCAAAGTGGCTATTTCTTTAACTCGATTAGCAACGAATTGTTTCCAACGAGTTGTCTTTCCCTTTATCCAGTAGAGTGCAATTTTAGAGTCAGTCCAATGATATGCAATTGAAGACCTTTTTAGATTCACAATCTTCTCAACTTTAGATGTCAAGCGAGCTGCAACTAGAGCTCCCAGCAATTCCAATCTAGGCAGAGTCACACTATTCAAAGAAGCTACTCGGCTTTTAGAAGTCAAAAGTCTAACGATCGGTTCATTTGGAGTGTAAACTTTCAAATATACTGTAGCTTCGTATGCGTTCTTACTAGCGTCACAAAAACTATGAATCTCCTCCACGATATCCTCCTTGGATATAGAATTAAGAACCAGTCTAGGTATCTTAAGATTTTCCAAAAAAGGTATCTCTTCACACCATTTAATCCACCCTTTCTCTATTTTCGGTGGCAAGGATTCATCCCAAGGAATTTTTTCACTCCACAGTTCTTGGATCAGACATTTCATTCGTATGGTGAAGCATGAAATCAACCCTAAAGGGTCAAATATATTCCCTATAGCCTGGAGTATCGAACGTTTTGTACTTTTGCTTGAGGAGACGAATTTTAGGAGGCTTCTGGTATCTACAGAAAAATAATCTTCATTGGTGTTCCATAAAAGTCCCAACACTTTAGTCTGATTGGAGCCCAGACTAACACTAGCGTTTGCAGGATGAGTATCTAGTCCCTCATTCTTCCACTGCTCCATCAAATCAGCATCATTAGTTATCCACTTCCTTAGAGTCATTCCAGCAGCTTCTATTATTTTATTTGCATCTCTAGATATTTCTAATGCTTCATCAAAATCATTGCTACCGGAAATAAAATCATCCACATAAAGATTTCTATCTAGAAGTTGAACGATAACAGGAAGATCATTTTCATATTTTTTGATATGGTGCCTAATAGTAGCAGCGAGTAGAAATGGACTTGAGTTAACTCCAAAGTTCACTCTATTAAAATGGAAGATAATTAATTTGCGATCCTTAGAAACACTTGGTTCATCATTGCTCCAAAAGAATCTTACTGCGTCTTTGTGTACCTCAGCAAGACCTATTTGAAGGAAAGCCTGCTTCACATCAGAACAGAAAGCTGTTCGGTTGAGTCTAAATTCAATAAGTACATACAAAAGATTGGGGTTTAAATTGGGCCCTGGCCACAAACAGTCATTGAGAGAGAGTTCATTGACCTCGTGCGCCGCAGCGTCAAACACAATTCTTAACGATGTTGTTAAACTTTCTTTTTTAACGGCCATATGGGGTAAATAAAATATAGGTCTTTCACATTCATCCTGTATACTATCAAGTTTAACTATTTCTATAATGCCTTGACTTGTATAATCCTGTATAATTTCACGGTATCTATCATAGAGATCCGGGTCATGCGTAAATCTTTTCCATAAGCTTCGAAAACGTTGTTTCGCTAAAGAATAATTATCAGCAAGTTCATTATAGTCTTTTCTAAATGGAAGTTGTACTATGTAACGACCGTCTTTGAATTCAACAGTTTCATTAAATATTTTCATGGCCTGATCATTCTCTTATAAAATTGGATCGTCTTTAATCCCAAGCCCCTCCAAATCAAAAAACAGTTTTAGTGTATCTTGTAGCGAATCATTTTTAGTTAGAAAACAATATCTTTCCTGAGTAATTTTAAGTTTACCGCAAGCTATCCACCCCAATAACGACTCTTTAAAAAACAAATCATCATTTATTCTATACGTATTTTGTTTCAAAACCTTGAAAAAAATATCAGAACTTATTAACGCGTGCACTTCAGTAGCTTCATAAAATGACTCATCGGCTAATTTCAAAAAATGAGGAATCTCTATTTGCGAAATGTCTAAAGTAGTGGGCGGTGTGAGCCCCGTAATATTATCAACCACATAAAATTCAATTAATTCATTAAAACTAAAATCTTCATTCGAAATGGATGTAGTTAATTTCCAATTAATGTTTTGGATCGATCCGTTTAATCCTGAAATCGGTGTTTTTATTTTCTCTTTTTAAATCCCTAATAAATCGTTCATATTTTTCTTTAAAACGCATATATTAGAAGCTGAGTCGAGGATCGTTTTTATTTTTATTCTCCTACCATCTGCACATGTAATAAATATTTCAGCAGTTGAGAGCAAAACGTATTTTTTGTTTTGTTTATACGCTTAGTACCGAAGCATTGGGATTTGATGGATTACTAGTAGAAGAAGAAGGAAGTGGCACGTGATCAACTTCACTTAGAGACCGCAAATGATTCATATTCATAGAATTCGAAGAAGAAATATTTGATTCAGTTTCTTTCGAATTTAATTTTGTGCAAATCAGCTTAGAATTTTTTAAAGAGCAAGGACACCGATATGGGGAAATACATTGGGCTTTTGTATGATTTTTTTCCAGACATATTTCGCACAATTTATCTTTATTCTTTCATCAATGTCAAGATTTAAAAATAATGTGCAGCGAAAAATGGGGTGCATACCTTGTTTACAAAGAAAGCAATTCTTATTTTTATTTTTGTTATCGTTTTCAGACACTAAAAGAGTTTTAGGTTTAGAGTGAAACATTTGGTGCTTTTTTATTTTTGTTTCGTAAGAACAGTTTCGATCGACGGATAAAAGTACAGCTTCCCGTTGCTCTAAAAAGGTTATGAATTCATTGAAAGAGGGAATTTCTTTTGTTTTTTGTAACAATTCAAAGTTTTTACGAGATTATTTATCGAGTTTTTTTAACATTATAGTTTGTAAAAATATATCAAATAGAGGATCTTGATTATATTTCAACACCTTTAGACTTAAATTTTTATTTAAGCAATCAATCATGGCACGAATTTCTACAGCATTTTCTTTTTCTATTTTCTTAAAATTCAAAATGGATTGAATGTGAATATCTACGACTAATCTTTTATTGTCATACCTTGAAATTAATGCTTCATATAAAGAAGTAAATGTATCGAAGGTAGAAGCAAATTCTTTCACTTCATTAGCAAGACAAGAATTTAAATAATATAGTTTCAGTGTTTCACTAAGTTGACTGTTTGAAGAAATTAAATCATCAAATTGATTTTTAAAACTAGAAAAATGTTCATATTTTCCAGTAAATATAGGAAGATTAACTGGAGGAATTTTTAATACAGTTTTTAAGTTATCATTTAGTTTATGATTATTCTCTGTCTTGTTATTAGAATCAGAGTTCAATAGTTTATTAGAATTTATTAATTTTAAAATTCCTACCTCTAAATTATCCAACCGTTCATCACACTGATTCAAATCAGTATCGATGGTGTCAATATCACCAGGTTGAATGTCCAAGTTGTAGTATTCTTGTCGCAATGACTCACTTCTATTTTTTAAGACTTCTACACTTCTAAGTTTGACATTTAACTCCGTGATATCACGCAGGTCATCAATTTGCAGAAAGTTTTCTAGGCGGGTAATTTTGCCTTCTATTATTCTCCTATTGGCGGGTAATCTTACCTTCTGAAGTTCGTGATCTATTTATGATGTCCATAGGCTTAGCCATTGTTCTGATTCAAACTCCGAAGTTCGACGGAGCCAGATGAAGAGAAAAATTTATAAGACGGACCACTCTTTAAAAAAAGAAATGATTTATTTATATTTATTTTAATTATCGCTAAATGCGATTTCAGAAGTTTTATTTTTAATTAGATGGAGCTACATGAGAGCCGTCTGTCATTGTGGAAGTTACAAAATCTTCTGCCGGTTGGAGCGCTGACGCGCATGCGCGCCAACAATTCGCATATTTAAACACAAGCTAAGTGGCTCTAGGTCCTAATCTCAATTAAGCTAATTAATTACACTGGTGGACAAAATTAAGAGATGGAAGACATTTCCCCAAATATCTCAAAAAATACTGAATATAAATAAATGAAATTTGGTATGGATATAGCTTATTCCATGATAATAAAGTATGCAAAACAAAAATGAAAGTGCCATTCACTGGCAAGACCTATTGCCAATAAATCCAATGTAATCTGAACTTAAAGACAAAAGATGACAATAAAAGTGAGGCTTGTACAGTGCGTGTTGCCTCTAGTATGGTGTATGGTCACCTCTGACAGACAGACAGCATGCACAACGAGTATACCTGCTGTTAATAAGGGAGTTAAGGAGGACTTGTGGAAGACCCTCCCATTCTTCCACCAGAGCAATTTTTAACTCCAGAATGGTTCTGGGGGAGGTTGGCGCATCGCAATAGCTCTCCCAAGAGCATCCCAAACGTGTTCAATAGGATTCAGGTCAGGGGATTTGGCTGGCCAATCCATTCGTTGAATATCCTCACTTTCCAGATACTCATCAACCATGAGAGCCCTATGTGGTCGCGCATTGTCGTCCATAAAAGTGAACTCAGGGCCAACAGCGCTCCTGAAAAGACGCACATAGGGCTCTAAGACCTCCTGTCTGTACCTCTGGGCATTCACGGAACCATTGTCAAACACATGGAGTTGTGTGCGGATATCTTGCATGTGCGAATGAATGCGCGAAAATGTTTTCCATCTCTTAATTTTGTCCACCAGTGTAGTTCTGGTCTAGTTTATTGTTACGAAATTAAACACAACGTACTTTCTCTGAATAAACGTATCTTTTTTTCGATAGATGCAGATTCTCGACCTACAAATTATGGAAGGTAGTTGCAATCTGGAAAATATTAGTACCAACAATTTAGGCTTGAGAGCCGTCTAAAGTTTAGACCTAATGATAATTTTCTTTTTTTTACATATATCGTTCTATCTCGAGACCTTTTTTACGAATCGAAAAAATGTTTGCACAATTATAAAATCCGTTTATCTAAAACAATTTTTTATTAAAAACTAATAAAAAACAATTATTCACTAGTTTTTATCAATTTGTATTACAACATTTGAAAAAGGCTTGAAATTCAAGTTTAAACAAATTTTTATATCACTCAATTTTTATATGAAACTCGGAAATTTTAAAAGATAAAATTTTAGATGGATAATAAAATAGATCTAATAGATAATAAAATAAATCTAACAGTTCAAATCGTATTTTTAAAATTTGATTTCTCGAGAAATATTTTAACTATTTGCCCATGCTATTTGTGAGAATAGGTAATACTTTAATCTAAGTAATCATCTTGATTTTATTTTAATAACTTTTGCAAAAATGTATGCTATCCGAAGTGAAATAATTATGGTCTGCAAATAGTCAAACCAATGACATATATAGTTGATTTAAGACTAATTGTTGCCTTCAAGAAACATGATATTTTCGTTTCTCTCCATTCTTCATAACAAAAGTGCTTGTTAGCTTTATTCAGATAGTCAACAAAAATAATTTTGTCTTAGTACGTATTTTAAGTTGAGTATAGAGTTTTGTTCTATTTTATAACTGGCGGTTATGCAGCGGACTCAATTTTGAGTTTATGACTATTAGCAGTCACCTCCGTAGCCACCTTTCTTCAGAGCCTTGTTATGTATGTAGTCTTAATTTTAACACAATTTGGAAGACAATGGAACTCCTGAATTAAGTATTAGGAGAAACTAGCCTTCATGGAGAACGTTTTCATGGAACTAAACAGTATTTAAGTTACATGGAGAGGAAAACGGTTAACGGAAAACCGTTTACGGAAAACGGTTTGCGTCAGCACCGTGGCCGTTGCGAGCTAGAAGCAGAATTCGTTTCGACTCGCCAACCTGGGTTACCTCGATGGGAAGCAAGCGCTCTATCCCCGTGAGCCACCTAAGCTATCCCTATGGATTGGAGCAAATAGGCAAATTGGAGGAAAAAAATAGTTAGGTAAGCGTTATTGCTATCGCATGGTAAAAAAATTCTGGATCAAGTTAAAAAGTTATTCCGTAAAAAGTACCGGTAGTTAGAGCGCCAGTACTTTTTACAGTAGATAACCGATTATCCGGAACGATCGGGATCATCGCTATTCCGGATAACTGATTTTTCCGGTCTTCTGAATCGCTACAAAAAGCCGTTTTTTTTATTGTTAAACCCAACTAAAAAAAAATTGGAAATAATCTTAAAAAGAAGAAAAAACGATGAAGTAATACACTAATGATTATTTCCAAAATGATGGTAAGGTAAAAATCTTTCAAAAAAGAAAGAAAAATCCTAAAATCTTATGAGGAAAATTTTTTTTTTTAAATGGCGGGAAAATTCATCGAATTTCGTTCCGGTTTTTTGGTTTTCCGGTTTTCTGATTTCCGGATAACGGGTTCTGTACTGTAGTATAAAATCCATTTTTAAGTTAAATTTTACGGAACAAAAATCTGACATAAGGTCATTTTTGCAATAGTATTGACCGTAAACTCACTGAATCATGATTAAAAAAATATTGCTTTAAAAATTACGTTATAAAATATTGCGGTAAAAATGAATTTTACCCATAATGCACTCAGGATGCTAATACTTATTACCGAAATTTTATCTGGAATTTTTTATGGTTCGCGCAACAGCAAAATGCCAAAAAAAATGTACTCTTCTTAACGAGAAACTATGCTGACTACATAGATAAACATTATGATATTTGTGTATATCAACCAGAAAGCGAGCCCACTAGCATTAAAATAAAAACTTCGCAATCAATAAATTAAACAACTAATGATCTGGGTGACATTAGTTTACACAATACACATAGAAAACTTTTCATGAAAAGAAATAAAGGGAATAGAAATTGTGAGCTGGAATTACATAACACAAACATCGTTAAATCAACAAAGAAGAAATATTCTTCTAAAAACTAGTGAAAGATCAATAATGTTGTACTTCTGGTTAATAGCGTCATTTATCCATTATTGGCAACAAAATTAGGCTTTTTTTTTCTAAATGCTGTTATTGATCAGTATATTTCTGTTCAACAAGATTCGGGTTTGCGAATATTGTCTGCTACTTTTTTATTCTACCCGGAGAAAAAATTCTGGTAAAATTAATGTACTCTAATGACATTTTTGGTTAAAAACTAATTCTGGTTATTAAAATAAAAATATAAGGCATTTGAACGATTCATTTCATAATTTTTTCCGTTCATATGGTAACGGTTTATCAAAAATTATGATTTTTTAAATTATAGTTCTTATTACGATATATTTAGTAAAAATACGAAACTGAAAAGTGAATTTGAATGAATGGCTTTTATTCCATAACTAAAATAACTTGATAAAAATACCAAATTTTATCACAGATTATGAAAGATCAATAGTTAATTTTACCGAAATCATTACCAGAGCGCTTCGGTAAAAATTAACGAGCTTTTTGGTGTTAGTATAGAATCAAAAACACCGTCATTTTCACAATATACTGGTAGTTTTGACCATATTTATTTCGTAATTTCAACAATATTTTTCTTCTAAAAAATTAAAAAATGCTTATTATAAGTGTTTAACTAACAATTAACTACTATAATATCCAATTCAATCTTGTAAATGTTCAATTTAATCTCATATATTTTCAATTAAACAGTAAAAAATATTTAACAACAACAAAAACCGATTTAGATCTATTTATTTTTCAACAGCTTTTAAAGTTAAGCTGATAAGTTAATTAATAAAGGATATAACTTTTATGAATAAAAGATGAGAGTAACAACAGTTGCATTTCCAAAAGGAGTTTATAACGGTTTAATAAACTAAATGTTTTATGAAAGCTCCTCTAAGAATAATTAAATATTTAATTAGAAAGATTAATTAGTTTCCAAATTGCTTGTTAAGTTTATTGATAGAAAAGTATTTTTCAGATTACAATCGTTATGTTTATGTGTGTTAGATTTTAATTAATATTGTGATCATGAAACTCCAGATTGTTTTAATCCATAATACATTAAATGAAAATTATGAAAGCAAATTAATTCTAAATACGCAATGAAACATTGTATATATATGAAAAATTAATCATAAAAATAAACTTCCTCTCAAGCATTTAAAATATGTTTGACAAAATATTTCTGGTACTGTATAGTTTTCTTCATCTTTTTAATTTATTTTTGTTAGAATGGGCAAAGGTATGACTGCATTCTTCGATCATTATTACTTCGATCATTATTACCAGTTCAATAAGAGAATAAAAAGAAAGCAAGAAACTCAAACCGGAAAAAAATGTCGTTCGGAAAAAGTTTTACGTTGTATTTTTTTTTATCATTTAATGAAGTTTAAGTAAAGTTTTATTAAAATCCTATCTCACTTTTTGCTTATATTTTCTCACACAATTATTAATTTTATTTATTTTTTGTTTTTTTTTATAATCATGAATGAAAAAATAAATTTATTTTCTAAAATAATTCACATATTATCAAAAGAAAAGTCACAATTTCATAATGTATTTAAAAATTACATAATTTCGGTCCATAAAGTGTCTAAACACAACATTTTAGCAAAATATCTTTATACTGCTGTTGATCATTTTTTTTTTGTCTTTGTTTTATTTAAAATTATTTTTGAATACAAAATTAGTTTTTGGTAATAATACTCTCATACTTAAGCATAAGTAGCTCGTGACTGGTCTTACACTATAAAAACTTTTCGTAAATCGTAACAGCGAAAATGAAGTTATCAAAAGTAGCGTAGTGGGCATGGATAAGTTTTTTGGTTTTTGGTGCAGTGGAACACTAGGAAAGTTGCTTTGTACCACTTTTGTATTAAAGTGGTTGCCCTCACCCTTGGTATTCAGTAACACTAAAATTTATAATTACACTTAGGAGTCATGGAAGTTACTTCTCGTAATACAACTCCCTCTTCCACACTTACTTTTTTGGAGTTATTCTCTCTGGAAAAATCAAAAATCTCGGAAGAGTGGAAAACACCCCCAACCCATAATTGGTACAAGGGATCGAAACCGGGTTTGTCCCTTGACCTCCCGTGTGACAGACGTAGTACCCGGACTGTTCTATCAACGGTCACATCAAGTTCCTCACTTTCAACGAGGGCAGGGAAACCTTCTTCACCTGCACCAAGTGCCAAATTCATCAGGCTTCTCCTGAGCACCTCTTGGATTGCATGGGACTCTCTAAGGAGGATCTCTTTAGCAATCCTCCCTGTGATGCCAGAATTGGCATACACATATTTATTTTCTATCTTTTAAAATATCCTTAATTACTTAAACTTATTTTTATTAATGGAAGAATTACTTTTAAAATAAATCAAAAACTTAATCTTTTTAAGCGAACATAAAATATTTATTTCTTCTCTTCCAGATCAATGTAACGGATACTTTCTTTTTATTTCATTATTATGCAGACATATAAATTCACTGTCGCCTCTAATCGAAAACAAAAATCTATTTATAACTTTTCATTCTAATTTTTCCAACGGCTAAATGTTTCGGTTGCATGGTTATAATAATTCACATAAATTTGTTGGCGACTCGTGATCGCCAAGGTGTTCTTTTTAACCCATGTGGACATGCTAGTTGGCTTTGTTTTTGGCTATGATATATTATGATAAATCGCCAAATTTTGGATCTCCTACCCATACTCTTTCTCTGTCCGTTGAGAATAAATATATTCACTTTTAATTTCAAATTGGTGGAGGCTGGGGGCCTTTGGGCCTCCCAGTCTTAATTTTCTAACGGTCAGAAATAGAGAGTATTCTTATTTCATCCCTTTAAGGGATTTCTTATTTTTTTGAAGAAATGGCCATTTCATAATTTACAAAATTATGCTTAATAAAATCTAAATTTACATTTAACGATTTGTACATCATTTCCTGGAAACGTTATTGTTTTTATTCATTCAATATTGGCCAAAATGAACATTCATAATTCCACTATACATTAACCACGCCTAATGGAGGAAGCAGCAAAGCTTTTCATTATTATACTCCCCTAGTCTTCGACTTCCTTTCAGTCAACGAACTCGTGGATCTTGTCTGACTCCGTCAGACAGTGAGGATAAGCAACAACAACAACTTCTCGTAATAATTTAAAGTAAGATCAACTGGTTAGCACACAACAATTCCTAAAATAAACTTAGTTCGAATTTCAAACATACGCGTAGTCCAAATAGAATACTAAGACAAATTCCAATTAAGCTTAATGGAACAAAAAGAGATAGAAATTATATATTATAAAAAAATTCTAGAGAATTGAGGCAGATATTTAAAAATTTAAATATAATTATCCTTATTACACAACTAAAAACATGCATACATTAAGCAACGGCGAAGCTCTGAAGATGTCTAACAAAACAGCATCAACAAACGTAAGACATTTCGACCTCGATTATAAGCAGTCTATTGACAATATCCAAAGTGCTCCAAAAATTGGTTAGAAAGTTACGGATGGTGTAAGAGCGAGTGAATTTGATGTATTGTCAATTGTTGGTGTTCAGATTTAACTACATGCGCAATTTGATGTTCACTTGAATTGAAGTGTTACTTCACGCAATCTTTCGGACGTTCAACGCCGAATTCAGAGAGCTATTGCATCGCAGGTGTTTACAGTGTAGTAACACGTGACTGGTGTGACACAATACTAAATATGACTTAACTTGGCGTTATATATTTTTAACTTGCCGAAAATCCGTTTTTTGCACGGGATGGAAAGAAGTAAATAATCAGCAAATCAGTACTGAACAACAGTGCGAAATCATCTACAAGGCATGCACCGTTTTTTTTTAAATTTCTTTTATTATTGTTTTTTGTCTTTCCAATGACTTTAAGTCATTAGGTTAAGAAAAACACAGATATTTTACCTTTACTTCCATCAAGCAATTTCTGTCGGTTCTTGTATTTTTCGATTGGTCGCAAAAAAAGCTACTTCTACCGTATTTATATTAAAAATACTCTGTATTGATGGAGTTTTAATAGGTAAGAAATACCAATATAATTCGTTTTACACATATTAGTATAATTGGTACCTATTAACTCAATGGTATAATATGGGACAATATGCTGGTAACACCAATTTCTAAAATGCATAGTTCTGTAATGACATTTATGGTAAAAACAAACAAACTTAATTCTGGTTTATAAAACCAAATTATATGGTAGTTAAACTATTCATTTGGTCATTTTTCAGTTCATATGGTGACAGCTTATAGGAAATTCTGGTATTCAAAATTATAGTTCCTATTACCGTACTTATTTCTTATTGTATATTTTATTGTAAATTTTACGTGAATCAATACCAAAATGGTTCGGAAAAAATTGTCCGTATTCATAGAGCCAGAAACACGGTAAATTTTACCATATTCTCGCAGTTTTAGCCATATTTTTTTCTCGTTGCAGTTTTATTAAAATAATTGAATATTAAAATAGATAAAATAGATAATAAAATAACTTAAATAATTAAACAATATCATTTAAGGAAAGATATTTTACTTTCCGAATTTTATCATTGTATTTAAATTCAAGGGGTGAGAAGTATGCTTCCCAAAGGTAAAAATCATTTTTAATATATGTAATATAATATATATTACATAATATATACTATCAAATCTGCAATATATATATATATATATATATATATATATATACACAAATTAACATGAAAAATATGAATAAAATAAAAAGACTAAATTGTAGAGAAACAAGAATGGTAAAAGCAATAGTCGTTATGAAGACACATCTATTGCTATAAATGCGATATTTCTGAATAAAGAATAATTATCCTAAGATAAAAATTATTCCTTATATGTGTCGATATCGCAAAAAACTTATGGTTGAAAAATAATGAAATAAAAAGTAATGAAACTTACCGGCGTGTAGCAAGATGCGGCTTTAGATTTAAAAGTATAATAAGTAAACAGTTAGTGAAATTAGCGAAGAGATAAATATTTGAAGTGGTGCTTACAGCTTGAATCGAAAAAAATAAATAAAAAAATATGTTTGATCGAAGTAGAAAAACATTTAATAAAATATTAGTGCTGCCATCTATGAGAAGAAATTAGTAAAAATTCGGAAAGTAAATTATTAAGACCCAAAAATGGAGAAAAAAACATTCATTTCGATCCTATCATTTATAGGGTAACTTATTTAAAATTCATAGCCTGCACATCATACGGATAGAAAGCCGTTTATAGACTTTATCCTTCATTCATACATCCTTACATAATTTTATAGAATACACATTTCTACCATTCATAGGGTGACTTATTTAAAAGTCAGAGCCTGCACATCAAATGGGTAGAAAGCCGTTTATAGACTTTATCCTTCATTCATACTATCTTACATAATTTTAAAGTATACACATTCTCAAAATCATAGGGTGACTTATTTAAAAGTCAGAGCCTGCACAGCACTGCATTCATTAGGGTGGCTCTTTATGAACCAGAGCCCATTCCATTTATACAAAAATAATAATAATAATAAAAATTTTTAAAATAAATAAAGAAATAAATTAAATATTAAACTGTTTATTATACTGGATAATTAAAATAATCGAATTAATATTAAGAGGCTACAAATTATTAAGAAGTAACTTAGAATTTTTTTTAACCAATCCAGTATAAAAGGTCATACATCCAAACTGTTCCGTCCAGTGGCTTTAGAATATATATATATATAGTATATATTGTTAGTAACGCACAAAACAGCCAATCAAAATAGAGAACGCATGTATGTGAAAAGGTAATAATTTTTAATAATGCTGTCAAAAAATATAAAATACAAACTGACCTCAAATAAAACTCAGAGGACTTCGAATCAAATAAGTAAGAAAACTCTACTATTACGGTTATAAAAAGGAAGATTTATTAACTCAACAACAAAATTATAACATTGCCATTCCAAAAAAGCAAATCTCACACTTGTTACGTAAAGCTATAAAAAGACTGAACGATTATTTATGCAAGCGATTATATATGATTATTATGAACTGAACTTTATGCAACATATTTTTATGACGTCATTAGATAAAAGTGTCATTAACGCAATATTATCCAGTGTTTATTAATAATTTTGAGTGGCAATGTAAAAAGATAGTTGTTCTAAAGTTTAATAATAAAATTTTTGTTTTGATGGAACGCAGTTATTTATTTTAGAATTCCTATATACACTGGTTATCATAAATTAAGGAAAATTCACAAAAATCGCGATAACTCAAGAAATTACACATGGAATTTTATGAAACTTACCCACAATATACAACACATAGTAAGGTATTAAACAACATAAAAAGAAATTATCAGACATTAATAGTAGTATAGAAATTAGCACATGTATAAAATAAACAAATTGGAAGTATCGGTTTGCAATAGAAAAAGTACCTTTAATATGGAATATGATTGCCTCTAGAAGCAATACAGCACAAACAGCGATGTGTGATGCTTTCAATTATGCGGTCTATCAGTTCAATAGGAAGTGAGAGCCATTGCTCTTGTAAAGCAGTTGCAAGCGTGGCAAGGGTCTGAGGGGGCGGATTGATGGCAGATACACGCCTCCCTAGAGCATCCCAAACGTGCTCGATAGGATTCAAGTCCGGGGATCGAGCTGGCCACTCCATGCGAGTAATTGTTTCCTGTTGAAGATAATCATCAACAATGCGAGCTCTGTGTGGTCTTGCATTATCGTCCTGTAACAGGAAGCAATCACCAATTGCCCCGGCATATGGGCGCACATAAGCATCAAGGATGTTGTCTCGATAAACCTGAGCATTCACGGTTCCCCTTGGAAAGACATGGAGGTATGTGCGCCCTCCTAAGGATATGCCTCCCCAAACACAGACACTGCCTCTTCCGTATGCATCTCTTTCACGGATGTTTGATGGATGATAACGGGTCCCAGGTTCTCTCCATATCAAATAACGTCTACTGTCACTTTCTAGACTAAACCTGGACTCATCCGTAAAGAGAACAGGCCTCCATTGATCTGACGTCCAGTGGACATGTTGTCGGGCCCACTGCAAACGGTCTCTCCTATGGCGTGATGTGAGCGGCACGCAAATGGCTGGTCGTCTCGCATACAGACCACCTTCGTGGAGCCTTCTGCGCACAGTTGACGTTGACACCAACCTTCCGGTGGCTGCAGCAAGAGGGGATCTAAGATGTGTCGGAGTAGCGGTTCTATTCCTGCGTGCACTTAATGTCAAATATCGGTCATCGGCACTGGTCGTAACAGTTGGCCGTCCTTGACTGAACCTCCTAGATGCCGAATCTGTGGTTTGAAATTGCCTCCAAAGTCTATGAACCACAGATGGACTCACATTTAGCCATCTGGCCACTTCTGATTGACTCTGCCCTGCCTCTAGTCTCCCGATGGCTCTCCATCGTAGTTCTTCAGGCAAATGATGCCTAGAGGTCATTATTACGAATTGGCTATCTCAGATTTTCAATGTCGCAATCACAGTAAAATTTGTGTGCTTTCTCTCAAACTTGGACTTTTATGCTCCAGGCAGATGACGTAAGCCGAGTGCAGCGCCACTAATTTGCATATTGCAATTTTACTCAGCTACTCTTAGTGGACAACATATGCAAATTTTGCACGGTTTGGCTTACTTTTGAAAGAGTTATCGCTATTTTTGTGATTTTTCCTTAATTTATGATAACCAGTGTATTTTAATAGCTTTGATAAATCGGGTAGTTAATTGTCAAAATATATTGAACAGAGTTTTCTTTAAAATACTTATATCTTTTATAAAAAATGGATCACCGTGAATATCTTAGGCGATATCAACAGCGGCATGATTTAGCTGCACAAAATTAACTGGAAAATAATCGTAGTGCTATCAATACACGACGGAGGAATTCGTGTCGAAGAAACGTTGAAAAGTCAAGACGTTTAAATGAAAACGAATACCTTGGTATACTTACGAATACTTCGGATTGAAACTAAAATATTTTGTCAGTTGACAGTATTGAAGTTAATTTAGCAATTACTTGCAATGGTATTTGCTTTCGAAATATTACTTAGAATCAACTTATTAATATTACATGTTTTAATATGTTTGTAATTTTCGTAAAGTTTTTTTTCATTAGGTTTTAATTGTTTTTAGTTTAAAATTTAAATTACTGGGGGGGGGAGATAAAGCACCATATAGGGAGCGTCCGGCACCCTATAAGATCAACAATGATTTGAGTTAGGCTCTACCACACGTGCTTCGGATACGGAGATTAATCTCCGGCTAATGCCCTATAGTAATGTGTTAAATAGTAGTGCTACCTCGCTTTATATAAGTTTATAATGTTGATAATAAGTTCCTCTGAGATTTTACAATCCTATCATATTCTCTCTATGTGATGTTGGTGCAGAAAAATTGCCAGCTAATCTCCAGGAAAACGACTTTAAGTTTGTATATATATATATATATATATATATATATATATATATATATATATATATATATATATATATATATATATATATATATATATATATATATATATATATATATATATATATATATATATATATATATATATATATATATATATATATATATATATATATATGTAATATAGAATTTCTCATGCGAGTCTTTCTATATTAACTGGTAAGCTTAAAACATATGTTTCTTATCAAGTTTAAGATGTAGAAGTCGGTCACTCACAAAGAGCCATAAAAAGTCAAGATGAACCAGATAAGGCCAGATAAAAGATTATTTTCTGAAGTTAATGGGCAATAAGTCGTCAATGAAGATAGTCCCAGAAAGTTCCCACCGTCAGAGTGGCGTGATACTTTTAGCGAATCAAAACCTCTAAATTTTATAAATTGAATGACGTTTTATTCAGATAAGAAGATACTTGCAACCACGCCCTTTCAGAATCTCTCTTTAAAAACTCAGGACAGGCCAAATTGCGTGACTTTTTCATATTTTCAATGGCTAGATAAAGCTGGGCCAAACCCAAACAATCCCTGCAAAGGGGGAAACCTGATGTAAATATCCAACGCATAATGTTTGCAATACTCCATCTAACGAAATAAAATGCCTTTTTAACAGAAGCAGCCTAAGTCTCTTCAATCATCTAGCCTTTAAAGACGTAACATGATAAGCCGGCAGTGGGAAGTAATTTGTTTGGAAATAATGGCCCCAGATATAAACAGCAAAGAACATATCCATCGTTTCACTTCAACGAAAAGATTAGAGAAATATATATTACCTTCCGAAAAAGAAGATTCGAAGGTTATCTCAGACCACCGTTTATTATTTTTCTTCTTAAAGTTCTCAGTTTTGCTTCTAAAATGAGTTACTATGAAACTAAAATTAATGAAGTAATGGTACCTACTTGTTGAGGACGAACATAAAAAATGCCTATATAATAATAATATTCATGCCAATGATAATTTTGGTAGTTTTGGTAAAAGTTGCTAATATTGAAATAAAAAAATAAGCTGCGTACTAAAAAAAAATTAATGAATCAGATTGCGACGTCTACTCCCTTTATTTTACGGGTCAGAGATCCGAATCCAATTTAAAAAGGTATGTTTATTCAGAGAAAGTTTGTTTTTGTGCTTGATTTCGTAACTTAAAATATTGTTTGCACTAATTAGTTAGCATATTTGTGGCCACTTCCTCAAACCATTAAATTGATTATTTTTTGTGCACTGTACATCCCACTCTATATACGCATGTAACGAGTTCTCTTTTCCTGTTCCTTTCTGTGCTACATTTTTTTACCTCGTCTATAGTTGGTAACCATCGTGGCCGAATGATTTTTATCACTATTTTCTACTCTAATAATAAATGGCTCCACAAAACGTGTACGGAAATTAACGTTCACATCATTGCAATAGCAAAGCAAATGTATACTGAGTTTTGCTCTTCCCACAGGAAAAATCACTCATTTGAAAAAATATGTAAGTAAGGAATATTCTTCTCAAGGCCTATGAAAGGGTTAAAAATGTACCAATTACCATACGCATTATTATTACCAAAAGTGGTTAAGCGTTACAGTATAGCAATCCTCTTAAACGAATAAGTAACATTTCTCTATTAATTTTGCTTTTTAGTATAAGCTTATTTTTTCAATTAGTACTTATTACTAAAATTAATTAGGCAGTAAGTTATTTTATGGTTCCCCGAAACGAATAAGTAACGTTTCTTTACAAAGCTTATTTTTTTATTTTAATTAGTATTTACTGCCAAATTAATTAATCATTGATGTCAACAATAGTAATGCCGTTTTTATGTTTCTCTCAAACGAGTAAGTACCATTTTTGTATTAATTTTGCATTTTAGTACAGAGCTTGTTTTATTTTCGTTTTAATTGGCAGTAGGGGAGAGTGAGGTCAATTGTACCATTTTTTACTTAACTATTTTTAACTAACAAAAAATCCAATATATTATTAGCATTAATTGATAGACGAGTAAAGTAGACTATCCTCTACCAGAAAAAAATACCTTATTTTAAATGTTATTATAATAGTTATTAACAATTTTTGACAGTCGTGCACTTGTAACAATTGTCCGCACTTACGGGGTCAACTGTAACAGTTCATAAATTCAACTAAAACATAGTTAATTATGCATATTATCATAGTAGTGATATATTTTTTTATTGATCAAAATAGTAGTGATATTTTAGGAGTAAAAATAATAATGAGCAGAGACCTAAAGGATTAAACTTTTAACTCTAAGGGGTTAAAAATTTTAATTTATGCTGTGAAAGGTGACAAATAAAATAATGCACATGCAACATAATATAAATGATATGGGAAACTATTGGTGGTTCTTAAAGAGTTAAGTAATGGTTTGTAAGCATAAGATTATTTATTTTCGGCTGTTACAATCGTCCCTTTACTTATTGTTACAATCGTCCCCAAGACTCCATTTCAGCTTCAATTGTTAAAAACAATGTTAGTTAATTAACAAAACTAATCTTTTTTTTCGAAATGCTAATTAAGGTGTCCACTTACATATTCGGTTAATAATTTTTATTTGTTTAAGCAAAATTACTTTGTTACAATGTAATATTCTAATACCAAAAACAGTAGTTACGTAACGTGAAAATTTTTGTGATGTAACTCTTTCAAAAGTGCATAAAAATGGTTACCAGCAGGGGTGTACATGTAGATTTATTAAATACACCTTGTGCGCCACCTAGGAACCAAATCTAGAACCAGACACTCGAAATTTTTGCTCTGTTACAATCGTACCCTATTACAATTGACCCCACTCTTCCCTACTTATTACCAAATGAGAAAAGAAAATTAAATGTAGGACTCGTTTAAAATGTTATCTTGAATTCTTAATTTTTTTCTTTATATTTATTTATATTTATTTAGATTTTCAACTTTAAAAAAATTATTTTACAGAACAAAAAAAATAGCACGTAATACAAGGAGATAATTTTAATGCTTTCTGCAAATTGAATAACAAAATTATATTCCTCTAACTTTTTAACTTTCCGCATTATAAATTTCCAATTATTTTCTAACAAATTAACGAAATTATAATTTTTTTCTTCTACAATTCTGATAGAATTTTATATGCATTTCCAATTTCGATTTTCAGAGTGCTTTAGTTTCCTAGACTTCAAATAAAATTTTCCTCTAGCGTTGAACGTCCACAACAGATGCAGGAACAACTTTCTTCTGTAGTAACATTATATATTGTTCGTTATAAAAATTTATCAAAGCGTAAGTACAAAACCTTTACAGCGATACCTATTAAAATAGCTCAAGAACAAAGGAACATAAATTAATTAAATTAAAAAAAAATTTAAATAAAATTTAAAATAAATTAAAAATTTAACAAAGGGGGATTAAAAATTTAAAATAAATATGATTTCAAAAGCGGGAGCTTTTGTTTACTTTATCTTCAAATATTAAAATTGAAAAACATGCAATTTAATCTTATGTAAAAATTACTGGGTAAATACTTTCCTAGCATTTCGCAAGAGAAATATATTTTTATTTCAATTCAGGAATATTTGTTACGTTTCAAATTGTTATAGATTTGTTTGTTTTAAGTAATTCGCATTAAAATGAATATTTTTTATAAAAGATCGTTAATGTTTCTTAGCTATTGAAGTTTTTTTCTTTTTAATTTTGCAAAGATATAAGGACAAATCTTTCTAATTAGGGATGAGAAATTTCTTAAATAAATGTAAGTTTTTAAAAATTATGATGGAAAAATTGCGATGCATGTTGAATATTAAGCCACTAAAATCATTCGCTTGAAAAGTATCGTCCCGAATTTTTGCAAAGAATGGATATAAAATTAATAAATGTACTTTTAAACACTCACTGTTTTAAATATTTATTTTAATCACTGGTGTTAAATATTTCCATTAGCGAATTTTTTTGTTTTCACAATGAAAAAAGTAAAGAAATATTTTGTCCAAGAAAATCTTTGATTTTGATGCAATAAATAAATAATACCCACTGATTACATTAAATTAATACGGAGAAATTAAATTTTCTTAAAATTACTATACTGTAAAGTTAATGTCATTTCTAGAAAATAAACCATAATTCTGATAGTTAAAACCAAAATATACGCAATTTAAACCATTTATCTGGTAATTTTTTATATTAATATAGTAACGATTTACCAGAAATTCTGAATTTGAAAGCTACAGCTCTGATTACCATACATTTCGTAAGAAATACCAAACTGAAAGTAAATTTAATCGAATATATGATATTTAAACTAAGGTTTCATGATAAAATTAAAAAATTTTCCTGTATTCATTAAATTTTATCATATATTATAAAACCATGCTTTTTTCAGTTAATTTTACAAAAACATTGGCAAAGCGCTTCGATAAAAATTAACCGAACTTTTTGGTGTTCCCATAGTGAAAGAAGTACGGTAAATTGTACCATAATCTGGTAGATTTGATCATACTTTTTTCTCATGGCATTTATTTCAATCAGTGGTATTAAATATTTCTTCTTGTAAAATTTTTTGTCATAAATGATAGTGTAGAAGTTAAAGAAATAATATGAAAACAATTAAGTATCCTCTTGAAAAATTTTCACTTGTGATTTGTTTTATTAAAAACATTTTCATAAACATTTATGCATGGCGGAAGTTTTGAATTGTAAAAATTTGTGCATTTGGAATCTGAACACATTTTTTCTTTTCATTTCCCCTTTTTTCGAGTTTACAGTTATGGTTTCTGCGATTAACCGTTTTCAGAATTAAAAAGTTTACAAGTGTATTGGCATCAGAAAAACAGTAGTGATGGCAATGCCAACGTTTAGAGATACAAAATAAAAGGGAAGATTATACCAGGAATTGCGAATTAATATCAACCAATTTCTTTGCAATCGTCTGAAGTGAATGCAAAAATGTATTAAGGATGGGTCCATCCTGCGCAAGGTTTTACGATTTTTAGAGGCAGAGGGGGTATAGAGCATTCTAGCAAAATGTTCTCTCTCTCTTTCTAATTTAATCAGAAACAAAAAGGGATTAAAAATTATGATCTCGGTGTTTGCGTTTCCTTATTTTTGTCGAAACCGATATTAATTCTCACTCTTTCTAAAAGTTTAACACCATCTCTTTGCAACCGTTAATTTTAGACTTTACTCCCCCCCCAAAAAAAACACTTACCATTGGTGGAAAAATGTCTACAATAATCTCACTTTTTGCCACTAAAAATCATACTACTGTACATTTCTTTGCATCCATTGGATGCATCCATCTTAAGAATGACTTTGCAGTCACTTTAACTGCATGCATTCAAAGTGTGTATGAAATTACATGAAACATGCGGTATTTTACCTTTCTTCGTGGTCATAAATAGTTGTGCTGCTGTATTTCTAATGTAATCACGTGTATAATATTTATATCTGAGCGAAACTTTTACTTTTAAAATCTGTTTAGAAAATAATTTTAATCTCACTTATTGGTATTATTTTATTGACTAATATTATTGATCATACTGCTCTATTTATTAGATATTCTTTTTAATTCGCTATTTATTTATCCACTTATTTTCTTTTTCTTTTTTTTTTTCATTTCAAATATTCATTTATTTTTGCAATTTCTCTAATAAGGATACAATGGTTTGTTTAACTATATTCAAAACTATTCAGAAGCAATTTTTATTTTTATTTTAGATCACATTTAAAAAATTTTTAGAAACTCCTGAATTCGGTATAAGAATTTACTTTGAAAATTCCAGCCAACCTTTTTCTCAGCAGAACACCAAGAACATTCGAGTTTAAAAATTGTCACTATAAGATTATTGATATTGTCAAAAGTTGAAAACGAAAGAAACAATTTTAAGAACTGTGTTTAGTTGAAACAAATTCAAGAAGTTCTTAAACGGACACCATTCACTAATATAATATTTCATTCCAATAGCGGTTCAATTTTGTAAGAATTATTAAAAAGAAAAAAAAAACGCTGTTATTTAGTTTTAATTTTAATACATTAAACTTAAATCTCATACATTAATACATATACTTATATATTATTAGTACTTTAAATGCAATAATTCTTGGTGACTTAAATTTATTTCTGTACACCAAAACCAAATCATTCAAACAAATCTTCCTAGAAATTTCAGCATCGAAAAGTTCATAATTTTCCCTTTAAAATGTAGTCTTTTAATTATTTTTAAAACAATTCTGTCCCATTTTTTGGCGGAATTAGTTATTTGACTGATTTTATACAAATTTTGCTTTTTGACATTAAAATTGCATAATTAAAAAAAAAATTAAAATTTGTAGACCTTAAATATATCACCTGAAATTTCAGTGATTATCACTAAATAAAATACAATGAACGACTTATTAGATATTTTTTTATGTGGAATTATCTTTAAAATAAAAGGATTATCTTTAGATAATTGTGTGCAATTTTTTTTCGATTCACTTAAAAAGGTCTTGAGATATAGTGAAATACGTAAAGTGAACAGTTAACGTTAAAAGATTCTAACTTTCAATTGCTTTCATGCTCAAACTATTATAAACACATTTTTATAATTGAGACTTCCCGTCATAGTTTGAGGGCCAAAAATCCAAATGCGAAGAAGAAAAAAAATGCTTATTCAGAAAAAGTGCGCTATTTGTGTCTGAATTCGTAACTTAAAGTATTAACTGCTCTAAATAATCAGCTTATTTAAGGTTTGTCCCTTAATACGTAAGAATCCGAAAATTAGACTGAAAGTTATTCAGGACATTGATTTTTTTCCACCTTGTATGCTGAATAAGTTTATGAATAATTTGTTGCTTGAAAATAAAATCTAAGGAATCAAACGAAATACGCTGATTACATTTTTACTATCTATATTTACCCGTTTTAAAATTAAAAAGCATTCATTATTTATTGGTTTTTTTTTTTTAAATTTAATCCCGATTTATCTCCAACTAGACAAATATTTAGGGGGAAAAAGAAGAAAGAGCATTTTAATCATATAAATAAATTCATCATTGAAATATTTCACCATTGAAATATTTAATCCTATTAAGTTATTAAATAATCGTTATTAATAATTAAAGAGTATTTTTTACGTAGTTTGCAACGTAGTTTTATGTAGTTAAAATATTTTGCATTAAAATTTCCAGACAACATCTTTAAGAGCAATTTTTTATTGTTCGTCGCAATTAAATGGTTTTTATGTCCTTTTAAATAGAATGTGGTAACTGTTTCATTAAAATAAATTATTTGCTTAAATTGCGTAATTATAAATAAACACTTTTGTTCATTTTAAGATTTTTTTCTTCATTAAAACAGTATTATAATTTTCTCGTAAAAATGTAGAATATTTAAATAGATATAAATGATTACGAATTTATACTTATAATAATTTTAATGTTTGTTCCTTTTTTGAAAATATTTTTAAAAAAAAACTCAGCAAAAAAATTATACTTACTTATAGAACTATATTATATTTATATAATTAATTTCAAAATTATAAGATTATATTTACTTATAAGAACTACAAGAAATAGGTTTTCTTAAGATTATTTTAAATTCTGTACTTATCTATGCATTAAATTCTTTTAATATTAAAATGAATAAACGTAGAACATAGAGTTTTTTCTAACTTCAATAAAAAATTTTATTCTAAATTTTTTTATTTATTTTTTTAACAAAGGAAGTAATTTTAGAAATAAAGATTTATTACATTCTTTTTTAAAATAAAACGCTAAACAATTATTAATGGATATTTATGTTTGTTATGTCGTTGAAAACCGATAGAACTCTTTCTTATTTCTTATGCAAAGCATATTATTTCTTATGCATATTATGTGAAATCAGTCGTTTATTGGAATTAAAACTCTATTGGAATTAATTATTGATGGATATTTATTTATATTCGTAATGTCGTTTAAATCTGAGATAGAAACTTGCGTCAAAAACCTTTTCATTTCTCATATGAAGTAGATAATATGGGAAATCACTCGTTCATTGAAAATACAGATCCATTGGAGAAAATAATTACTGTATATTTGTATTCGTAGTGACGCTGAAAGCTGAGATATTTCTCATTTGTAACGAAAAAGTAGATGATAAGTAAAATAAATTTTATTTTGTTTTTAGATTGAAACCTGTAAGTATCAATACAATAACATTAAATAGCATGTTGTACTACTATAACTCAATACAAATGCAATTTAGATCTAACTGCTATTTTTATCATAATATGTGAATGTCAGTCGTTTATTGGAAATAAAACGCTATTGGATCTATCTAAAACTAAGATTTGAAAGTTTTAGTTACGGTGTTCCTCAGGTCCCAAGAGTTCGGTGGAAGAGTTAAAGGTATTCCGAGAGTTTGGACATTTGTTTCAACCAGTAACCTTTTATTATAGTTAGATCTAATCAGTAATCCATTAATTATTTTAAATTTCGGTTGTCCTTATTGTAAGCGTATATATATTGTAAATCAAGAATGGGAACAGCACTTATGTTTTGTTTTCGTCAGTTATATAAAGATTTGTAATACGAAATGTAAGTCACGAGTACACTTAAATTATAAATGAATATTTATTTTTGTTTCCAATAAAGAATTTATTATTGTTAAATTAATTCCATAAGAAGCCAACATTATGAAATTATTTAAAATATAAAGCCACAGAAAAAGAAATGGGTAATTTTTTAATAAATATAATTTTTCTAATGCAATATATTGAATAAATTATAAAGAGATTATGTATTTATAAGACTTGCATTATTATTTCCTCTCGTACTTTTCAAATAAGATAAATTTCTAAATTTGCTAATAAAGAAAGTTGTATCCCTAATAATAATTTTTAATTTTTACAGCAATTCGTTTTAGATTTTATATCAAAGAAAAGCATATTTCTGCTTATCGTATTCATTATATCGTATTCTATATATCGTATTCTACACGCATACATTATATCAAAAAGAAGTTTAAAACTATAGTAGATATAACTATAGTAAAACTAACTTACGATTATTAATAATAAAACGATAAAAAAAACATTCCTCTTATTAATTACTTCGCACCAAATGTCTTTATTTACGTTATCTATGAAATTGGGGTTCCACCGAATAATTTAGAGTTCTAATTTAGAGAGTTAATAATTTAGAGTTCTATCGCCGAAACAAATTTGGAACAGCTTATCTAAAGCGCTATTACTATTCTTTGATGAACCGTTAAAAGATATAAGATCACATTGAACTAAATTGTCGTTCAAATTTGGTGTAACCTTAATATGGTTAAAAGTTAACTATATTATCGAGCAAAATAAATTATTTTAAACTTGATAACACTATGCTGTGGCTCAACTTAAATGTTGATTAAGGTTTCCGACTAATTTCGACGAAATAGTTTTTTTTGAAAAGGGGTTAATTGATTAAATTTTATATTATCTCTGGTTAACAGAAGTCCTAAAATTATAAATTTAAAGTTAAGTTTAAAAAATTATAAAATTTATAGAAAATTTAAGCATTAAATTCATTCATAATATACTTAAATTCATAATATACCTAAATTCATAATATACTTAAATTCATAATATACCTAAATTCATAATATACTTAAATTCATAATATACCTAAATTCATAATATACTTAAATTCATAATATACCTAAATTCATAATATACTTATAATTAAAAAATTCATAACTTATAATTAAAAAATTCATAACTTATAATTAAAAAATTCATAATATACTTATGTAAAGCTAGAAAAAAGTAACAAGTTTACACCTATACCTTAGTTCAAAACATCGCTAACATTATATAAAATCTAGTTCAAAACATTGCTAGTTAATTCAAAATATGATGATGTTATGATCATGATGCATCGATGCTAGTTCAAAACATCGCTCACATATAAAATCTAGTTCAAATCTTCACTAGTTAGTTCAAAATACGATGATGTTATGATCATGATGCATCGATGCTAGTTTAAAACATCACTAACTTTGTATAAAATCTACGTACCGTCATGTGAAGCTACTTTGTACAGCGGGGGCTACTTTGTGCAAATTCGAATTTGGCACTTTTCAAGTGCTGCTATTCAGTATTATGTTTTTTTCACGTTAAATACGTGTTGAATTTGAAGATAGAAGTCTCCTCTATTACTACAAACATTTTTTCGAATTTTAAAACAATCTCAGAATGTGTTTTGTTTAACCAATGTCAACAACTTTCCAAGAACGTCGGACGTCGAAAAGTGTGCGTGGAAACTTTAGATGTGAAATACAAAGACGTTGATAAAACAATTGTCGTAAGTGCAAAATTTTTTATCTATATATTAATAAACAATTATATCATGTTAGCGTTAAAAAATTTTGAAAATTAATAACAAATAAACGGAAAATGAAAAAAAAAATGCACTGTGGGGCTACTTTGTGCAAAGTTTCATTCGTTTTTTTTTTCGACCGAAAAATTGTCAGACGTTATAAAAAAAATACCTGGAGCGAGAAACTACCGTGATTACACTTTAGAAAAGCTGTAACAATGTTTGCAAGCAGTTGCTGGTGGTATGTCGATTGCAGAAGATTCTCGGAAGTGCAAAATCCACAGAAATACTATCTCTAATAAAATTCACAAGAAACACGTGAAACGTGCTGGTAAACTATTATTTTTCTTCTACAAAGATTTTTCTAATGAATTAATCAAACGATTTAACACATAAAAATATTTTTATAGGACATCAGGTGATTTTGACTGAAACTGAAGAGCAAGTTGTGTCATGTTCATTCAAACATGTTATGTTCAAATTTATCAATATTATAAATGTTAATGATATTGTAATAATTATTATTTTTGAAATTTCATCCATTTCAATGTTCAAAAATGTATATGGTTTCCTTTTGTTTAAACTCAAATGTTTTGAAATAAACATTCTTTTTAAGAAAAAATTCTTTATAAAAAATGGTTTTTTAACGCTGAAAATTATTTTCAAACTAATATCTTTACATATCTTGATGTTTTTGATATTAAAAATGTCAACAATTAACTTTTTTAACAATTTTATATCATTATTTTACTAAACACATGATTATTAAACTGAATTCCTATCGCTGCACAAAGTAGTCCCACTTGGGGGCTACTTTGTGCAAGGTATGTTTTGACTTATTATTTATAAATATTACATACAAATAATGCCAATATTGATCAAATTCACTCGTCTGAGTCCTGTCATGAATATAATATCGATAAATTTTACTAAAGTTTGAATAAACATAGTTTTTTTACATGTCAAAGTTCAAAAACTGCGAAATCCTGCACAAAGTACGGTACACAATTTTCTCAAAACCAAGGTTCTTCAGAAAATACATTTAAAGTACAAGAAACTTCTGTAATGTAAGAAAATTCTATGAACAAAATATTAAAAATTTGAAATATCATTTCTGAAATTAAGTTTTATTTTTTTTAAAAAAATATAATTTATTCAAACAAAGAAAATTTTAAAATACTCATATTTTAACAAAAATATTTTAGTTTCCTTACTTCCTGCTTCCTTTCAGCATGGGAAAAAACTACTGTGACTTTACTTCTAAAAATCGAAGATCGAAACTTTAAAGGGCTTAGGAAAACTATTGAACTATTCATTGTTCAAATATGAAAAATTGTGCTACGATGGCTCAGGGAATAAAGCGTTCGCCTCCCACTGAGGAATCTTTCTCCTAATTACTCTGGTTCAATTTCTAGCAGTGAGGTGGGTACGAATTCTGTTCTCGGCTTGCACCGACCACATTTCTTATGTAAAATATCCTCAGTAGCAGACGGCTAATGGGTTAGAATCCCCTTGCCGTCACACTAAGCGTATAATGTTGTCCTCTCTATATAACGCAAATCCTCCAGAAAGGTTAGTTTTTCTCAATGCTTTATTCACTACCCTTGTGTTCTGGGTTAGGGTTCGAACTTACTAGGCTACGGAATTGAACATTTACAGTCGCTAACTTGTAATTGAGTCCATTATTTAACTCCAGTTCTAAAATAAAATGTAAATTTTGATAATTTAAAAAAAATTTGAAGCTATTTCGTCGAAGTTTTTACTCAGTCGAATACCTTTGTTTAACACTTTTTTTTAAGCTTGCGGCAAATTTAGTAGATTATATGGCTCTAGTTTCCAATATTATGGTTTCCCGTTGGTTCGATTTTTCTGGCCTTTATTGGCCCTTTGCCTTTTTTTCTTTTTAAGAAGCATTTGTTTTGCAAGTTAATGTTTTTTTTATTATTCTATTATCACTCTATATCCTCATACTGTATTCTTACACTTGATCGGAAAGCAAACGTGTTTCTTTGAAAATACTCCTGAACATATATGGCAATACTTTCACTTTCTGTACTTATAATGAAAGTAAAAAGTGCGTACTTTTATTTGATATTCGTTACTTTTTAAATTTAGTACTTTTTCTTGTTTTTTTTCCCTTACTTTTTAAAAGAAAAAGTACAGGAAATTGTAACGAAAATGTCGAAAGAAATCGTTGCCTATTTCTGGAGTTTTTAAAAGTTATTTTCATATCATTAAATTTAAAAATAAAATTTTTGCTCTCAATGTTTAATTATGAATATATTCAATACGGGGCGAAACGAAAAAGTTTTCATCTTTTAAAATTTTAAAAGAGAAAATTTCTGAATGTTTAAAAACGAAATAATAGTTTAGTGAATTTTAAAAAGTTTCCGGCATAGGCATTTTATAATTTTATTATTTAATTGTTTTTCTTAACAAAAGTTATAATGTTTATCGAATTTGTACAAGTTTATTCCTTGTTGGCAATTACAAAAATTTCTAAGGAAATTTAAAATAAATTAAATGTTCTTTTTTCATATGCGAATATTGAATTTTGTTTTCCTGTTTCATTTCCTTGTATTTTCAATGTTTACTATTTCAATGAATTATGTAACATTTTCATACATTTTAAAAGTGGAGCACTTAAACTAAAATTTAATTAATTTCGAATTAAAAATTCTACATTTTGGTCCTACATTTTTTAATCAAATTAAAGATTATTTTGAATTTTTGATTTACTCGAAATGTACTTTAAAATCGTGGCTTTTTATTTTGTAGTTTTAATTTTACTTGTACTTTTTACTCGCTACTTTTGCTTGAAGTTCTCGTACTTTTACTCGTTACTTTTTAAAAATAACATTCCCTTGTATGGGCCTAATGCATATTCTTTGATTTTTGGAGTTAAATTAGTACTTTCATTTACAGCAATTTTATCCATTTTAGGCATTTCTTAGGCACATTAAAACCCCGGAAAAACTTTGTCACCAAACTAAAGACTTCTGCACGGAAATATAGATTTTACATTAATTTTGACAACTAATGACTACAAAAATGAAAATCAATGACCATTCTTTAATCGACTTTTCTCCGAAAAATAAATCTATGAAATGTCAAAATATTCTCAATTTGTTAATCTCTTGGTTCCTTCAATAATGCCGAAATACCACCCACGCTAAAAGTTTTGAAATGGCCCCAGAGTGAATTTGACTCACTTGGCGTCAGAATTGGCGCCAGCTTTTCATGATTATCCCGAATTCCGGAGAATATGTCAAAGGAAAGAGCCGGAACTCTTTCACTTAGATTTCTACACATTAGTTTCGGTTTCGGAACTGTAGTGAGGTCACCGATATTTGCTTTTATCTGATTGGATATTTTATTTTAATGTTTTGATTTTGTATTTAAAGCGTGATTTAAATCGAAATAAATACTTCGATGACTAGTTTAATGATTTATAATACATATTTTGTTAAAATTAAAATGTAATCGCAACTAAAAAGTGTTTCTAAATATCTTGACGATTATGATTTTTTTTATATTCCAAATTTATGAACGCTATTTACATTTGCAGCTTTTAACTAAAGCTTTTCAATCAACGATTTTTTAAAAAAAATTGGTTTATAGTTTAATAGTAATCGGTTCTATTATTTTATTTATGATTATGGATTCTCGAAAAAAATTGCATTCCTCAATTCTGGAAATATTGACACTTTTCATTATTTGATTATTTTTAGATGTCTTAGAATTTTTTATTTTTATTTTAAAAGAACGCGCTACGTTAGCGTGACAAAACAATTATTTAATGTTATTAATTGCCTAATTAAAAATAAAGAGATTATATACACAATGGAAGAACATTTTTTTAAAAAATGAAATAGCTTGTAAACATTTTAAGAACAATCTTATTAACTTTCCCAACTAAACCTTCCAATTTGTTTAAACATAGAGTGAGTTACAGCAAATCATGTCAGCTCCAGAAATCATTAATTACACGAGCTGGAGTAATTATTCCAATGAATTAGCTGGAATTGACGAGTACTTGGCTGTTGTTCTTGGTCCAAAAAGATTACCCCTCAACTGGTTGTTGCCAATGACTACTGTTTATGTAATTATATTTATCTCCGGACTCATTGGAAATATTTGCACGTGTGTCGTGATTGCAAGCAATCCATACATGCAAACTGCAACTAATTGTTATTTGTTTAATTTGGCCATTGCAGATGTTTTGACTCTTATTTGCGGTAAGTAAGCATTATTTCATCATTCACTTATAAGTAACTATGTTCTTAATACAGCAAAAAAAGTTTAAAAAGTTTTAGAAACAAATAACTTTGCAGTGAAAATAATTACACTGCAATGAAGTTTCCCCCACTTATTTAAAACCATTGGAAATTTTTGCCTAATCATTTCATCAATGATCATCATTTAAAAAAAAATCCTATTAAAGGGGGGATTCCACCCAAATTTAATGATACTAAAAAAATAAATAATTTATTTTCAAATTTAGCACAATTTTTTACATTATTTTCCATTCAATTATTTAAATATATAATTCATCCTAATATTATAATAGCCTAAATAAACAAATAGGGAATATTCTAAATATATCTCTTACTATAAATCTTAATAATATCCAACCAATATGATAATAATATACAATACAACTTAATAATACAATACAATACTTAATAATATACAACCAATACCAAGAAGGCTATTAACTGTTTTATTTCAATCCGATTTATTCTTCCTAATACTCCAATTATTAATCTCATTGTTATTCTTATAACACAAATTAATCTGATAATAAATAAATTAATTAATGTTATGAGAATTAAGAGTAATAAACTACAAAGATACACTAAATATGAGGATAAACATATTTAGCATCTTATTAAACATAAATGTGTTAACATTGCTTACATTTTTTGGTCGAATCTCGTTTAATTGAATTTAGTACACAAAGAAAAAAAATTCATATAAACGTATTTCATGCCATTAACTAAGGTATCATGATAAAATTACTAAATATTAGTATATATTACTACAAAACATATTCTATTGCCATTTATTTACAATATTACCAAATTCATTACCAAAGAGCTTCTGTAAAAATTACCGTGCTTTTTGGCTTTTCCATGGAGTCAGAAGCACGGCAAATTTTATAATTTTTGACTATAATTTTTTTTTCCAGTGTAATCTAATTCAAAATTGGGAAGTATTGAGTATTAAACTCTTATGGCTCCTACAAAGATATGGAGACGATATAATGATTCACAATATACAACTAAATAAACACCGAAATTAAAAGTTTTTCTTCCTTGGACGGTCTATTATAAAATACCGAAAATTTTCAGTTTAATATTCATTTGTCATTTATAAAACTAAAAGAAAATTGATTAGTTAGTATCAAACTATACGGAGATCTTTGAAGTTGGTGCAGTTCAAACAATGTTTTTTTTTTAACTTAATTTCCATAAACAACATTCAAACTAACTACATATAAACATTATATTTTACTAACTTATCATTTCATATTTCTATGCCTCTAAATTAGATATTTTATCTATCTCACTTGAAAAAGTATTAGATTTTTTTACCATGTTTTTAATAATTAGCTTTTGCATTTGTAAAAATGGAATCTCGAAATCCAAATTTTAGCCCCTCTCCGATTAGCTAGAGTGCTGTAATTTCAACTTATTTATTATTAAATTATTTATTATAACAATTTTCTACAAGCTATCAATATTTTTTTCAATTCTAGCTATTTTTATCTAGTAAATAAATTGACACTTTTGTTTTTATGTTTATTTTATTATATAATTTTTTTTTCAATTAATTTTTTTTCATACAACATTATTACGTATGCGTCATAAGACAGAGTCTTAATAACTATTACAAACCTTTCTTCTATACAGACATTAAATTTATAGACACATATTTATATTATTGTGAATTTAACTTATTGTTCAGTTAAACATTTGAAATTAAGGTGATATTTAAAGAATAAAAGAGTATAAATAAGATGACTTTCTCCCAAGTGAAATTGCAACTTTCAATACTTAGTATGATATATATCTAACTCCCGTTTCAATACAACATTCTCATACCATTTTAACAGTTAAAACATTTGTCATAAAAGAGTTAAGATATGGTCATAAAACTCTTCTCTGATCGCAAAATTCGTTTTTATATATGAAAAAGGAGGAAATATTTCTTATGTATTGTATATTTAATAAAAATGCAAAACTAAGAGTTAAAGTTTTTACACAAAATATTAAAATAGGATACATTCAATTTAATAATCGTTTTTCATTAATAAGTACTAGAAAAATATAACTTTAAATAAAATTTTAATAAATAGTATCGAAAGAATTAATTAAATAGTAATAACTCAAATTACATTAACACCATTGCACTGTAAAACGCAAATTACATCTTTTGTTTCCATTTCCCAAAAGCATAAAGTGTATAAACAATGATTTTAAATAATTTTTTTGAAATTCGAATTTTATGAAAAACAGTATCTAAAAATTTTAATAGTTCTATCCTGTTTTGTTGAAAAATTGTTTTAGCTTCGTATTGTTATGACTTCCGAAACTATTCGTCAGATTTTTCTTTTTTTTTTCTTTTCTTTTTGGTGAGTTTTTGAAATCAGCGTCTGTATGCGAAATCACAGAAATATGCTTATAGAAGCCAAGGAAAATGAGAGAGCCACATTTTAAGGGCTTTACATTTGAAGCAAAGCTATAACTTTAAACTATATATATATATCATCTAGTCGTGAAGATATATCAGGGCTTTAGGATGAATAAATAATTGAAATGTCTTAAAAGTTATATATTTTTTTTAAATTGACCAATTTGGTGATATTTTTTCAAAATATTGGTGATATTTTGAACCCAATCGGTGAAAAAAATATCCCCAATTTGGTGATATTTTTTTAAAGTTATAGCAAAGCTATAACTTTAAACTATATATATATATATCATCTAGCCGTGAAGATATATCAGGGCTTTAGGATGAATAAATAATTGAAATGTCTTAAAAGTTATATATTTTTTTTTAAGTTGACCAATTTGGTGATATTTTTTCACCTTGGATAAAATTATCAAAATCAATTCCTTATTCTCATTTTCTTTGCAAATTGTTATAACCCCAGATGATACGGCATTGGATTAACTTTTTAAATATTAAAGTAATTAGGCCACAAACGTTTTTCATTTTCTAAAATCTGCAGCTTTTTTCCATATTGACGTTTTGTGCCATTCTTAGAATGAGCTTAGAGGACGCTAAATTAAAAACAGGCTAAAATTAATCTAACAGTCATGAGTAACTATACAAAACTCAAAGCATTTATAAGAATAGCATAAAAAAGTGTCATTTCAAGAGATACCTTGATAAACAACCTTAAATACTTTGAAAAAAATACCGGGATTGAATTTATTTTTCGAAACAGAAAAGTATTGACGAAAGTTAGTTTTTTAATTTTTTGAGACTACAATAAAACCCACAAAACTTTACAAAAAATATTAAACAAGACTTTTGAAAATAAAGAGATGTCAATTCTATAATTAGTTTGAATATTTTGAAATCTTCTGAATAAAATAAATTCTGAATAATAAAAATTAAATATGAGAATTAAAATGCTCTAAAGACCGTGATAGCCTGGTTGGCAAGGCGCTGGGCTCCCATTTGTGAGAACGAGAATTCAAATCCAGCAAGCCGAAGACTCCCCGTGTAGTAAATGGTGACTGGTGCACGTTAAATCTATCGAGTTACGAAGTCCTCCATGCTACCGTAGCAAATAAATACCTCTGAGGGTACTGAATTGGATATCGATCGTTCTCTGGTTCAGGTCAAAATTGTGATCTCTAGATGAATGAGTGGATGTATGAATGAGTTCACCCTATAAATGGGCGTGACGTATGGGTGTATGAAAAGTCGACTTCTTTGCCATAGATGGAGCCACTGGAACACACGAACAATCGCACTTCCTCTGCCTTAATGGCCGATGACAACAGGAACAACAAAATGCTCTAAATTACTCCCAGAATTTTCGATAAGTGCAAAGAAACTCTTATAATTAATAATCATTTTTAATAAACCAAGGTTTTTTGCAACATCCATGACTTTATAGAGATTAAACCATTCAGAGATGAATTAAATTATGTTTCTCAAAATACAAGAAATAATTTTTGTTCAGAAATATTGTTTTATTATATTATGCGCGTTTCGATTAAAAATAGCGAAAGATAAATAATTTGAAAATACTCTATGTAAATATTTATTCGCATCTCAAAATTTTTATTAGGCGTTAATTGTAAAATTTTAAGATTATTACTGCAACAAAAATTTTATTTAAACTCTTATAAAAGTTTTACAAAGCTGTGTAAACTGCAATTCTAAAAAAGTTTAAAATATTCAACTCTATGTCAGCCACACATTTTCAACCCCATTTGAAATAATCTTACCAACTTAAAAATTATTGCTTTCAATATAAAAAAAGGTTTAAAATTAAAATGCATTATGAAATCATCAAAAGTAGTATTTGTGAAAAACATAGTTGTTTTTGAATGGCTATTGAATGACTCAGAGAGACTGAATTTACTTATGAAATGTGAAATAATTGTAAAATTGTTATAAAATCATTGTTGCTAAGTGAGTAGGTTGTTTAATAAAGTTTTAAAAGGCTAAATAAATTGAAGGAATTACACTAATCAACCAAATGAAAGAAGTATTGAGTCAATAAAATAATAAGTCACATTTTCAATTTGTACAGGATAGCAAACATATCTTAATAAAGTTAACAGAATGATTAAGTAAACAGCAAAACAAAATACATTGATTGAGTAAACAGTCAAACAGAACGATTTCCATTTTAGCAATAATCTGCACCTGCATACTAATGCTGTTAAATGTATTAATTCGTAAAGTACCTACCTAGTATTAATATAAATAAACATAGTTTGATGTAAATTTGTCACATTTGGAAACCATGCTGCTCATCACTATACAGTCTAAAGGCGCATTAACTATATAATTTAGATTTCGAATGAGGTAGGTGTTTGAGATTTAATGCTACAGAAGTGTAGCACAAATAAAATAGTTTTTTAAGAACGTGAGTAGAGATCTTGCTCAGGCAACTAGCTAGTTAGTGTACGCTGCACCTCTCAATGAATAAAAGTACTAAAGTTAAGAGAATTTGTTTGAGAGATAAATGAAAAGTTTTGAAAGGATCATATATAAAACTTATGCTAAGCTGTTTCGATTATTCTCATATTGAAAAGAATTGCATCCAATATAGCAGGCAACCTTAGGGCAAACGTTGCATTTTCCTTCTCATTTGGCTACCACAGAAATATTGACTGATTAAATTTTTTTTAAAAATTTAGTAGAAATATTAGTATGTCAAGCTTGTTTCCTAAAATATTGAAAAATGGCACGAAAAAAAAAACTTTACAAACGAATCTCGTTTCTTAACTTTTACTGTAAATTTTTTTTAAAGAGTAAATAAACCTTGTTTCAGTTATTATCAAAAAAATCTAAAATAAACCTTGAGAACGCTTTCTCCGCCTGATTCGGGAATCATGATTCATTCTTGAATTCAGAAGGTTTTTCTAGTCTTGTTTTGTGAAGACAGACTCAATCCCGATATAAAATGGTTGCTCATGCAAGCTTAATGGCGAATCTTAAAGCGCGTAAACGAGAATTGTTAAATTTAACTAGTGGGCTGCGCCCCCTGCTCGCTAACGCTCGCCAATCCCCGAAAATTGCTACGCATTCTCGTATGTCTTGCTTCGCAAACCAAGCTCGCTTCGCTCACTACTATCTTAGGTACATTGCAAATGCACAAAATTCTAAGAATTTAAAACAATCATTCAAATTCATATAACAACTTTTTTTTTAAACAAAATTACATCTTTTTAGTAAATACTAAGTCATTAAAATAACTTTGAATTCAAATAAATGACACGTAATTCATTAAACCTATTAGAAATGTGCTATAGTATAAAATCTTAAAGCGTAACAGCACGACTGAGACTCATTTTTCGATGAATAACTAATAACAATAATAAAACAAATAAATTCGTGATATAAATCAAAAACCGTCAAATAAATTCGTAATATATAAATTCGGGAAAAATAGCGCTTTCGACAAAATACTAAAATAGAGATGTAGCTACAAAGACTACTCATTTCTGCCTAGCTTAATAGTATGAGGTTGCCGCAGCTGATAGGATGAATTTCGCAAGAGATATTACATTTGGTGAGAATGCTCTTTCTGGTTATTTCAGTTTCCGTTTTTAAAAGCGCTATATGTTGAGCCACCTCAGCTAGATTTGGCATGTGACATTTTTAGCGACAATCATTGGTCGATTTTCTAGCGCTGCTATTCGGGGAGCAGTAATGAGGCTTTTTTTGTCGCCGTGTAAGAGAAATATATATATATATAGATATTGTTTCAACTTTGCTTGGTTTATTTGCTAATGACTTATATGTTTTGTTGTACTGTAATGAAAGTTATTGCTGCTGATTTAATAACGCACCTAACACTGTTAACTAGGATCATATTGGAACTAAATGTAACAAAAGAAAAGGTGAAGAATGATTATTTAGGAAAATGTTGAATTATTTTGAAACAAATATAGATACTGCTTCATAAAAAAACTGCCCACTCCTCTTTCGTCGATTTAAAGAAATGTCATACATTTTTATTTTAAATAAGATGAAAGGCTTATTTTTCATCCAATCTGTTTTGACTTCATAAATTTCATTTATGATGCATCATTTTTAATTTTGTTCAAAGTTTGTTCTCTATACTTAAAAAAAAAACATTCTTTCAACATTTTTTCGAAATACTATAGTAAATAATCTCATAAAAGAAATACAAATATTTGCGAATTTCAAACTACTTTAGATAATATAAGATTTTTACTAGTTTCCATACACTTTTGAACTATTTCTAAAAACACTACAAGTTTCTGCTATCCTAATATTTACTTTATATTATAGTATACGCTATCCTAATGTTTCACTTTTTTTCTGAGAAAAGCTAAAATATCAGTAATGTTTTTCAAATGAATCCTAGGTGATTTAGGCTTGGAAATATTTTAATATTTATTTTTGCACTATTTATTTTTTTAATTTATAAAAGATTATATTGTATTATTATTTTATATATTGCAATGGTTTTAAAAAATCTTAAAAGAAAAATAGACTATTCAAACATCAAGTAAGTAGTTTTTTTAACGAATTTAGTCTGATTTAATTTAATACACGGAGTAAAAAGTTCTGATAAAATTACCATATAGCATGGTAATGAATTCTCTAGTAAAGAAAAAGAAACGATATATCTGGTAATACAACTAAAATATATGGTAACGGTTTACCGGAAATTCTGGTTTTCAAAATTATAGTTCTTATTACCTCACGTTCAGTAATTAAAAAAAACTTAAAATTAAACTTAACCAAATTATAGGTTTGCATGCAATGATCTAACGCAGTGGTTACCAATTTCTTCAACTATCGAACCCAAAATGAACGACATTCTTTCGTTCTTGGGAACCTGACTTTATAAATTGAATTTAGACAATTATGAATGTATTAGCTGCTGAAAGACTACTTTATTTTGAAACTGCAAAATTTCATTATTAATAATCATAAAGTTTTATGGCCGACAATTGAATTTTCAATTCTAGAGCTAAGTCAAGTTATTATTATTTTTTTTCATAAAAAAGCTAAAAATGAATAAAATAAACCGAATTATTGCTTTCGCTGAAAGGAAAATTAAAAAGAACTACTATAAACATTATTATTAATTGTTCGTTAATGAATATTTTTTCACAATAGATTTAGTTATTTCATTTTGAGTTGAAAAGTAAACGAAAAATATTAATGTATTATTAGAAAAATTATATTTTTTAAAAGGATATTTCGTTATTTCTTTTTCATTGACATTTTAGTTTTTAAATAATTAGCACTCGGAATATATTGTGTAAGTAATGGATAATTGACTGATTATTTCTTCTTTAGGTAATATGTTATTAAATATATATTTGAAAAATTCGAAATAAAGTTAATTCATCATTTATAACTGTAAAATGAATTTTGATAGGTACTTATTTATATTACACGTTACGATAACCTTAAAGCTGATGCAGTTCAAATGCTTTTCATTTAATTTGTTTCCATTATTTCAACTAATTTCATCTTCTTACATCAGTAATTTAGAAATTTTATGTATCACGCTTGAAAAAGTATTCAAACATTTCTTCGAACTTCCTAATAACTTGTTTTTGAATTTGCGAAAATGGAATTTTGAAACCGATTTCAATCTCTTTGGTATCCGACTCCAGATATCACGTGAATACATTTCTTCTCTTAAGAGGTGCGAGAAACTTTTCATTTCAAATCCTCCTTCACCTCTATGAGTACCTCTTTCACCTCCATGAAACTTAAATATAGAAGAAGTGAGTTCAAGCAAGACAAGTCCTAGAGTAAGCTGGGGAATACTGAAATAAATTTTCAAATACCGAAAAGAAATTTTCAAATTATCAAATGAAAGCAAATTATGAGAGGATAACTTACAATTACTCTAAGAGGAAGTTCTATTTCAATAATTCGTTTGCGTTTTGAACTTTTGAAGAAAAGAAATTCCGTAATTGAAACCTAATGGCTTATTCTAGGTTTGCTTGAACTAACTTTTTTTAAACTTTAAATGGCATTTTATTTTTTATTTTATTACCGTCGTTGAACAGCCGACCCAGTTATATGGGTTTACATCTACTAATGTTCAACTCCGTAGCCTTGTAATTTTGAACCCAATCCAGAAGACAAGAGAACTTCTGGATCGAGTATTGGGAGAAATTTGTCTTCATTTAATTGAACTAACCCGCATTTGCGTTACATGGAGAGGACGAGAACCTCCCACGGTTAGCCTGACGGCAAGGGGACTCTAACCCATGATCCGTCGACCACTGTGGATATTTCATGTCAGCACTGTGGTCGGTCCAAGGCGGATGTGGAATTCGTATTGGCAGGGATTGAATTCGAACCCGGTTTGCCGCTTTGGAAGGCGAACGTTCTATCCCCTGAGCCATCTCGGCTCACTTTAAATGGTATAAAAAATTTCTATACTTTCAATACTTTAAATTAGCTATGGAGGAGAAACAGAATTTGTGATTAAAAGTGTCTCTTGCGGTATAGCGCCCTTTTAATTTTCCTCTACAGATTTTAAGGAAACTCTACTAGTATTCAATGCTCGTCTTCGTTTAGTAAAGATTATTTTTAGTGTTTATCTGACATACAAGACAAGCACACATATTCGACATGTATCTGTACGAAATAACGGACACAAAACTAAAATTAAAAATATAATAATATAAAATTAGGATTTTAAATGCCATGGTATAATAGTGAATTAATGAGGAGGAAATCATTTTATATTTATCAGACCTGGGTGCGCCACCTTCCTAAGTCTTGAGATAAGTCCTTAGGGATGACAAAAATTTAGAAGAGCCCTATTTTTTCAGGTGAAACGAAAATAAAGTTATTTTTACTTGAAAAACGTAGCTTTTAAAACTTTTATTTTCATATGAGCTTCTTTTTTAAACTAAAGCTTTCGTAAAATTTTAATTTAACTACTGTTGTGATACCCTGCTAGAACTTTCTTTAAAAAATGGTTAAAAAACAATTTATTTAACTGTTATTTTACCATATTCAAACAAAGGTCAAATAACCATAAAAAAGGCAGTATTCAAAATGTTAACTGAGAGAAAAACCGTTTTTTAACTCCTCTCACCTAATATGGTTAAAACAACTAGAATTTTATAGCAGCATAGGCTCGCCTAATGAAGCCTCTTAGTTATTTGCATCTGCGTTCATTTTATAATCGAGAGAGCAATCTGTCAACTTCATAACCGACACAACGGGGGTTCGAGTCTTAGTGGTGACACCACAATATTTCCTACATTCCATTCATCCCATTAATTGTGATCCTGATATATTGGAATTCGATACTCTCATGCACTCATAGATGGCAGCACTATTAAGCTGCTTAATACAAAAAAATTCTAGTTTTGCTCATCTATTACGATAGGTTAAACAACTATATTAACTAATCAGACCACATTCAACGGTTCATTTGTTAAAACAAAGTTCGACAGCAACCTAACTCCAATACCCATCATTTTACGAAAAGCCGTGCTCCAATGCGCTGCTAAGTTTATTTTTAACGGTTTTGAAATATTCTAGTTGTAAGTGGTTAAAAAACTGTGTAGTTTTGTATAATAAAATATAAATGTAAATAAAATGTTTTTTTAACCATACTAGTTGTAAACGGTTTCTAAACCATAAAGGCAAAAAATGTTCTTTATTGTAAACTTTACGGTTAATTGGATAGACACCGTAATTTTAGAATGAAAATTCTAAAGTGTATGAAAATAATTCCATTCTTGAGCACAATTATGATAGAAAATAAACGAAAAAAAGAACACGAATTTAATCTTTTCAGTTAATGAAAATAATATGAACTGGTCTGCACTGCGTTATTTATAAATTGTTGCAACTTTAGAAACGTTATGTGAACACTATTAGAGTTTTTTTTAATTATCATACGTTGTATTAAATCAGACATTTTTTCCAGAAACGGGAATAAGATGGAGACATCTGATCCTGAGGCATAATTATGAATCCATCTGCATTGCAGCGTTCTTGAAACAAAATGCATCGAATAGTTAAGCATAATGAATCAGTTTTGAAGAACATAAGAATAATACAAAATTCTATGCCTTCTTTTAAAGTTCCGTCTAGAGTACTATAAAATTGAATGTAAGTTAAAATAAAAAGCAACTTATTCCCCAATTTAATAAAAACACTTTCACGAAAGTTAAGTATGTGGGAGGAATCTTTTGCAAAAAGGAACTCACAGGAAAATACAATCATTACTTATTTTGCTTTTTATCTCATTTTATTTTCAAAAGACAGTATAAAGAGTAAAAACAAGACAGCAGAAGTAAAAAAATTTTTTTGCAGTAATTTTGTTTGATTAAGCAATGAACTTTTATGAGAGAAAAATAGTTTATAAACATTTATGCAATTTACACACCTTTCCCGCTAATTTTATTACCTATAATTCTCCTTATTGATCCTAATCTGACAATTAAAAAAAAACTAGAAATAAACGAGCCATTCATTATTTTAATGTTATTTCTTATTTTTCCTTTTTATTAATGGCTTAAAGCAATTTTATTCTTTAATTGGATACTTAAACCTAAAGTAATGTTAGAAATTAAAATGAAGGGAACTTGGAAAGTTACGGTTACAAAGTACAAGAGCAAAGCAAAAACGTAAGGAAGTAAAGTTAGAGAAAATAGACAATTCAAATTACCATACAAAAATATAAAACAAAACTATATTATTATATGATTCATCAGACTATTTACTGATTAATTATACAAAAATATTTCGTTGTTAAATTTTTTTTAAACTATGTTGAAAAATTATTGCATTTCAAAAGAAGTATATATAGATTACTTAGCGAATTTCTCAGAACATGTTTTGTTTTTCTAAAAGAAAGCTTTATAAGAGAATTGGATGTAGTAGTAAACTTTCTGTAAGTATTTATCCTTATAATAAGGCAAAATTCATATGCTTTCCATGCAAAACTTAGTGTTCACATATTCTCGTAACTCTTGAGTAACTCGTAAAAGAGATGAAGTTCTAAGCTTAAAGAAGTTTACTATGCCTCTATTTTTCTGCAATTGTATTGATAGGAAAACCAAGATTTTTTGTTTACACATTTTTTTTCCTATTTTTTTTATTTTCTCTTCTACAGTGTCTGAATCTAAACAGTAAAATTTGATACAGGTATGCAGCAATCAACAAATCATATTGCGATTTCGCTAAAACAAAACCTTTTTCGATTAGTATTAAGGAGTGCTTTATGTATGAAGAAGGAAAATTGTGCGTAATTAAACTTTACCACGGAATATGTAATTACAAAGGAAAACAAGATATATATTTTGATGCATCCTAATATGGTTAAACAACCAAAATTTTATATAACCAACTAGGCCGATTTAATGAAGCCACTTATTAATTCCTTGCAGCTGAGTACTTATTATAGCAGAGTAAACCAATCTGTCAATCTCAAGATCGACACGAACAACGATTCGAATTCCAGAGTTAGCACCACAATACTTCCTTCCTTCCCGTCAACACAAGAAGCGTTTTCAGTGTCTTGCACTCTCCAATTTGGACTGTTGAAATACGTTACTCTCATTCACGTATAGATGGCAGCACCATAAAGCTGATTGACGTGAGAGAGTCTAGTATTTCACATCACATACGATAGGTGAAGCAACCACATAAACTAATTATACCCCATTCCTTGGTTCATTTGATAAAACGAAACTCAACCACAATCTAACTTCAAGACTCATTACTTAACAAAAAGCCTAGCTTCAATGTCCAGTTAAATTTCTTTTGATGGTTTTGAAACCATGCTAGTTGTAAACGGTTTTAAAACCATAAAGATAAAAGATGTTACAAGTGCTGCGTTAGATGGAGGGGAAAAACCACGAAAACTTTCCCCGGTTACTCTACATCCAAGGAGACTATAACCCAACTACCACTGAGAATATTTTAAGTCAGCACTGTAGTCGGTTCGTGTCGTGTGCGGAATTCGTATCGACCAGCAATCGCTGGGTTTCGAATCCGGTTCACATCATAGGGAGGTGAGCGCTCTATCCCATGAGCCACCATGGCTCATTTCTTATGTTATTATGAATAATATCTAAAAATTCCTCTACTGTCTTCTTTACGCTTTTCTCTTTTTTGAGTGAAACGATGGGGACTTGAGGAGGACCACTGAATTTCTGAGACGATCGTACTAATAGTTTAGAAGTAATAAGGTTTCTTATTAACAAATAGTACAAATTTGTACTTATACCGATTTACGTATCTGATACTTATATCTAATTAAATTTGCTAGGTCTTTTTTCATGTTGGTTATACAAGAGTTAATAGAACGAGAAGCTTAAAAATACCAATTTTGAAAAGTATAATTTTTTACATGACTTATGTGCAAGTTTTATTTTACTATCTAAACATGTCAGGTACATTTTCTTCGAAAATTTTTTGTATTTAATTGAAGGAGATTAAATTCGAGCTGATAAGATTAATAGTTTCAAAGTCATAATAATTTTTTTTAAAGTTCAATTCAAAAATATAATTTTTTCAATTGTAAACCCTTTTGATTTTCATTTAGTCAAAATCAATTAAACAAGAAAAAATGTATAGAAGATAATACCTTATTTGTTTGCATATCATTATAAATAAGTGCAAGTACAAAATCGTGTTTTTTATTCACAAAATCCTTCTTATTAACTCTTCATAACTTCTTAAATATTTATCTTATGGGTTCCGATTCTGTATCTTTCACTTCATGAAAAATAACATCGTATAATATACCTCATGTCCAAATGACTGCCTAAATAGGTAAGTAAAAAGTGAACATAAGTCATGTCAGAGGTAGTGTTCTTTGAACATAAAAACAATTTCAACTTTTGAAGCATTCATTATGTTGACTCGTGTCCTTCAATTCCACTTGAAAAAATGCATACCAATCAATGCTTTACCTGGTTAGATAGTAATATAAGATACAATATAGTAATATCAACTACAAAGTTGTACTTTTTGTTCGTAAGACTCTTATAATTTCAAAAATATTGGTCTGATTGTCTCGGGATTGATCTCATTCAATTAAGTGCAAAATGTTACATCAAAAACAATTCTCAGCTGCTAGTCTAGACAAATTCAATTTTCCCTTAAAAATCCCTCTCATTTCCCTCAAAAAAGAAGGATTCGTAAAGAGGAAAGTTGGAAAGCTTTCAAGTTTCATTATAAATGACAAAATTAAAAACTGTTTTTAAGCAACAAAAAAAAATCATTTATATTAATCTTTTCGGAGGAAAAATCGAATTTTACTGAACTAAGAATCTAGATTTTTTTTAAATAACTATAGAAAAAAACGTAATTTGCTCAAAATAAAATATTTGTGAACAGTATCATTACATTTTCTAAAAATATGTTCGAAAGAAAAACGTAACAATGCTGTTTATAAAAACAAAACCATGTATATCACCGCATTGAGATTCTACAAAACCCCATAGTAATCACATCCACATACCTCGTAAAAGGTTGTATCAGAAAGATATTTTTAAGGAAATTGAATCAGAGACTTTGAGAAGATTTTGAATTCAATTGGAGAAGAAATTTTCCAATAGATTTTTGAAACAAAGGTTTTATAAGTTTGATAGCATATTTCAAGACAGTACAAAGAAATATCTTTTTGGCGTCTTAGATTATATTAAATATACCCAAATATAATTTAACTTTGTATGCTTTAAAAATAGTTCGTGATTGAACCAGTTTAACTACAAATTGAATTGTTTCATTTGTGAATTGTTCCATTATTGAATTGTTTCATTTTTGTACCCATTAAAATACTTCTGCCCGTGATTTCTTTTTAAATATCAGTTATCCATATTAACAGGTATGTTATCCAGTATTAACTACTTTCTTATATAAAACCTTATGAGGAAATTATTTTTTAGTATTTTAAACTCTAGGGAGAAAGGAAAAATCTATTAAACAGTTCAGAAATAAATAAATGAATAAACATTAAATTAATATTTAAGTTACACACACACACACGCACGCACACACACACACATATATATATATAGTCCAATAATACATGTATAGTAATATATATATATTGAGTTCTATAGTTTAATCAGGAAAACAATAAAAAATTAGAATTCAAATTAATTGAAATAAAAACTTTATCTTCGGATCCCGAATATTTTACAGGAATTTAACCTAAGCCCTTACATTATTTAATGCAAACATGTTCTGTGAGATATCGCAAATAATTTATTTCTCTTTGGAACAAAAATTTGAAGGGAAAAAAATGCTATGATGTTTTGCGTACATGATAAAAGTCGTAGAAATTATGTTAACGAATTAACAACCTAATGTTTAAAACAACTTTTAATACTCACGTTGACTGATCTGCTCTTTCTAAAAATTCAATAAACGTTGCTTACCCCCTGCTCCTACTGACCTCAGAGCTGACGTGAAATATCCTTAGTGGCAGACGATTCATGGGTTAGTGTCCCCTTGCCATCATGCAATACATGGGAGGTTTTTGTTGTTCTTATCTCCATGTAACGCAAACGAGGGTTAGTTCCATCAAAAAGCCCTCCACTAATGAAAAAGTTCTTCCAATATTTGGTTCAGGAATGTCCTTGTCTTCTGGATTGCGTTCAAAATTACAAGGCTATGGAGTTGAACATAGATAGTCGTAAACTCAAAATTGGGTCAGCTGTTCATAGAAGGTGATAAAACGTTACTTAACATTACTATTTAAAACCATACTTAACATTGTTCATAAAAAATATACTAAAAAAACTGAAAAATAGAAACAAAAGTTACGAGGTTATGGAATTGAACATAATAATCTTATACTTAAAATTGGGTCTATAAAACATTGCTTAATATACTACGACGGCTATAAAACATTGCTTAATATTAGTCTTTAAAATCATACTTAACATTGTTCATTAAAAACATACTAAAGAAACTTAAAAATAAAAAGCATTTTTAAAATTATTTAAAAAAAATAAATTCGCAAAATTTTTATAAAAACTATTTTAGCAAAATATATAATAAAGTATTTACTATCATTCAAGAGCTACAACGAATTTAAGCAACATGGTATACTCAAGCCATCTACTAAGTTTTAACTTATAAGTTCCTATTAATTAAATTTAAACATGAAACGAACTTTACTTTTATTTCATATCCTAATTTATTATGTTAGCAAAACCCTTCACTTAAGTAAAATCTCTAACACAAGGATTTGGATGAAAAGCATAAAAATGCATGGTCGACATGTCTAAATAATAAAGACAAAAGAATTAATCTATAACTTCAACGAGAATAAAAGGAAGAAAAACGGATTAATTAGGAAATTTTTTTTAAATTCATTTAAGTTCAAAAAATATGTATTTCAAAAACGAAGCCAGCTTTCGTTAAAAAATTCTAATCCTTTTCAAATTTGATGAATCGAAATTTTTTAAATAAGAACAGGAACTAATAAGATTCTTAAGAAAATCCAAAACTCTACTCTAAGATGCTGATTATGAACGGGTATATGTTTTATTTATTTTATATTGAATGAAGAAAAGTCAAGCTGAGCTTACGTTATCAAAAACTTATCTACTTCTTTCTTTTTCATTTTTTGTGATCAAATTTCCTCATCGATTCCTTGTCCTTATCTTGCATATTTTCTAGACTTGCGAATGAATATTTCATACGTTTTCTGAGATTTCTCATGCAGTGTAGAACAAGCTAAAATAAATATAATTACTGATTCAATTATATTATGATGCATGACATGAATATTTGAAGATAAATCTTTTCATTTTTTTTTTGTTGTTGAAATGAACTGACGTACTTCTCACTTTAAGAAATAAATGGATACATAGAGAGAAACCTGATGGAAAAAAACAAGAGAGTGGTGTTAAAAACATCATAGCTTTGATAATGAATTGACAGTTTTCGACCACGTTTTTCCTTATTTGTGACCCCTGATGGGTGCATTTTTAATGACTCAATTCTCTTTTTTTTTCTCAAAAAACTCCAAGAATATGCATTGAGAATTCTGATTATGGATCAACTGGTGGTTGCCATGAACACTATTTTTTATTTTATTTTATCACCGCCTTTGAACAGCCGATCCAATTTTTGGGTTTACGACTACTAATGTTCAACTCCGTATCCTTGTAATTCTGAACTCAACCCAGAAGACAAGGAAACTCCTAGATCAGTACCCCCAGAGGTTTGATTTGTTATGGGAACATGGAGGACTTTGAGACTCGACAGATTTAACGTGCATCAGTCACCTTTAACTACACGAGGAGTCTTGTAACGGCGGGGACCGAAGCCATGAGCTCTTGGACATGGGCCCGGCACCCCACCGACCATGCTATCCCGGCCTAGTAGCGACAATTTATCAGAATTATTGTTGCACCGCCCCTGTGGACCTGCTACAAGGGGAGTATTAGTTGATTATATAGTTGATTATGGCAGTAAATGGAAATAATTTGTCATAATTGGATGTTAATCTGTCAAACCATCTTTACTTTGGTTAGATAATGAGTTTGCCGTTTACCAATATCTTCTAGTGATTCCATCATGGTGTTGTTCATCGCCTGTAAACTATTGAATTTGAAAAATTAGTATCATGAGAAACAAATTTATCTAATTTGGCTTACTGCCTTAGAACAAACCATGAACACTATTAGAATTTTCATTCTAAAATTGCAGTAAAATAATCCGCAGCAGTCTATCCATCCAATTAACCGTGAAGTTTATGGTGTCCGGGATAGCCTGGTCGGTAGGGCGTTGGGCCCATGTCCGAGAGTTCGTGGGTTCGAACCCCGCCGGCCGAAGACTCCCCGTGTAGTAAAGTGACTGATGCACGTTAAATCTGTCGAATCGCATAAGTCCTCCATGTTCCCATAACAAATCAATACCTCTGGGGGTACTGGATTGGAGATCGATCGTTCCCTGATTCAGGTCAAAATTACGATCTGTGGATAAATGAATGGATGTATAAATGAGTCCGCCCTATAAACGGGTGTGGCGTATGGTGTGGCAGAAGTCGAATTCTTGGTCATAGATGGCGCCACTTAAGAACAGGAATCGCACACTGTGCCTTAAATTTGCGCGGTTTCACCAAGCAGACTTGCCCGTGTGTCAAGTGGCATTAGAAACAACAACAACAGTTTATGTTAAAGAACAATTTTTAGGGTTTTGGAACCTTTTGCAACTAGTATGGTTAGAAAAAACATCAATGCAAAACTATACGGGTTTTTTAAGCATTTACAACTAGCATGAAAATACTAGACTTTTTTGTGTCAAGCAGCCTTATGGTGCTGCCATCTATATGTGAATGAGAGTATCGTATTCTAATAGTTCAAGGTCACAAATTGGGGAGATCAGGACACTAGAAACTCTTCATGTGTTGGAGGGAATGGAAGAAATATTGTGGTGTCACCGCTGGTACTTGAACCTTCGTTCTGTATGTCATGAGATTGACAAATTAGTCCACTGGGCTACAATATGTACCCAGCAGCAAAGAACTGTCTTTTCGTTCCGTGGATCCAGTTGATGCGGTTGGAATCTTGTTGTTTGACAATATTAGATTGTTGGACAATATATTTTGTTTGTTTGAATATGACAAAATTACATTTAAATAAATTGTGATTTAATCATCTTTTTCAGAAAAATTTCTAATAGTGAACGCGTACAAGTACAAAGTACTTAAGACAATGCTTGTGTCAACTGCAAGCCTCTAAGCTGTTGTTGCTGTGGAAATCGATAAAATGGCTCGTACATCACATACATATTAAACTGCATCAAATACTTTGTTTTATATTTTTCATTTTTTATTGTCTTACAAACAGAAATTTTTTACGTAAATGCTTTGAATTTTTTGTCTAAAATACGATTATACCAGCAATATTCACGTTTTTTCTTTGAAAGCACGACAAATCTCTCTTATTTGTATTTCGGATCTTTCGTTACTTTATGAATGCAATTGCATTGTTTTAAATATTTATGTTTCATGTTTTGTATTTTAATTTACAAAGAGATTCTGCTCGGAGAAAAAATTCTGTTAAAATTACAGTGATGTATGGCAAACGAAATTTCTGGTAAGAAAAAATTATGATTTCTTAATTTCATAATTCTTCATAATTTCGCAATAATTTCCTAAAATCTTTCTCTGAGAAACCTAATTTTTTTCTGAGACATCACTTAAAATGTCCTTTTACTTTAAAAACACTTAAAGATTGCCATTTATTTACGTCATGAACTGAAATCTAAAAGGTTTAAGTCTCAAAACAGTTTAATTGTAAAACGCGGTTCCCAGTAATACTAACTATCACTAAAAATAAACATCACTGGCTGCGGTAAGTGGGTGGTTTGATGACCACTTTGATCAGTATGCGATGTAACAAAGTGTGTGCGGTATGTGTCCTTGTTGAACTGTCTTACCTTAAAGCACTGGACATCTCGCTTACGCAGGTCATTGGGCTACTAAAGCGGGGCAGTCATTCCTTCGGTGCAGAGGATCAAAATTATGATGGCATGTTTTTTGATCATCCTCAGGGTTTTTCCCAGACCGTCACCGAAAGTCCATTGTGCTGCTTCTATGTAGCGTAAATTAAATGCTACTACTACTACTGAAATGCTTAATGACTTGGAAAAATATAAGTACGGTTGATTAAAATCTGCCCTTCTACTATTTATAGTAAATGCTTTATTTATGACCAAAAAACATTAAACTTTTGAATGTCAATGAACCAAATTTTGCAGAACTACTTGTAAACTATTTAAATAAAAATGCGCTCATTTACATCCATGTTTTTGAGTGGTTATTTCTATGTAAAACAGAAAAACTAATTGTTGGGCTTCATTGAGTTGGTATCACAGATTTTAGTTTCATTTATATAAATCACAATAATTATTTTCCTAATTTTGAAAAAATCTTTTCAATAATATTCTCAAATTCTTTATAATTTTCTTACATTGGCGAAAATTATGGATCGTGATTCAAAAAGTTCTTAACAAGAAAAACAAATGCATAAATGATCTAATCACTTGTGGAACTAACAAGATTTCAGAATTCAAGTATTGTCGTAGGTAGATTTCAAATGTTTCCAGGACTCTTAGCAACATTCTCCAACGTATTTTTTATTTAATTAATTAATTATTGGTACATAAAACAAAACTACATTTAAAAAAAAATTTAATGAAAAAATCTTCCCAAAGAAAAGTTGTTTAATTACTAAGTTATATTTTTATTTTCAATATCCTTAATCCTAAGTTTAGAATTTTTACAAAACACAGTTCCTCTTTTTTTTTTAACTGATAGCTTGAATAATTTAATTTTATTTGGAAACCCTGTTAATCAAATTAAAAGAAAACTTCTAAATTAAAACTCAGATAAAGTAAAAATGCAACATTGCTTAAATTGCTGTAAAAGTAATTACGTATGCTACATATATGTGTTTCTGAACGACCTTTGAAGAGTATACAGATGCTATAAAACATAAAAATTATCTTTTAATTAAATGTAAAAAAAATATGTTTAAGTGTCACAAGTGCTTTAAACCTTATGTGAAACGCGATAATCACATTTTGAAAGTAATTACAAACACAAACTTTAGTCTTTTTTCCTTTACATTTTGATAATTTCATAAGAGGTCCATTAGTGTTATATCGCTGAAGCTATTTTGATATATATTATTCCACGAAAAATTCTATTTCCAGTACTAAAATCAATAAAATTATTTCAAACATGTTCCATTTAAAAGTCATTCGGTTTAAATTGTAATCTTTATTCCTGATTTACAGTTAATTAAGAAAGAGCAATCAAAGAAAATTGCTTAAAAATTACACTTTTGACACTTATCAATAATTTTAAGGACACAGATTTGATTTAAAGGAAAGAAAAAATTTTTTCAATTTCGTATAAAATTATTCAATTTTATCTAAAGGCCTACAAATAAAAGTTCACAAATTACAAAAAAATACTTTAGGCAATTTTCCTCTTTTAGTTTAATTTAACTTTATTACCAGTGCTGAACAGAAGATCCAATTCTAAGTTATTATTGCTAATTAATTATTGTTTATTTTTTTCGTAATTTTATTTTATTTATTCTCTGCATGTTTCAGATCCTAGTTCAAATTTTTCACCCCAGAAAGCCCACAAATGATAAAAGTAATTGGACACAATTTTGAGCTAACGCAAGTAAGGGGTGAGAAATTCGTGGGAAAGGGAAGGGTAAAAAAGTAATTATTCCTAACTTTCCAGGAAGAGTTTCTTGACCTTTACCCTCTTTCACGCTTTCAAAGTTGTGGCAACATGTTTTTACTTTTTGGATGTGTTTTGAAAAAGAAAAGGAGGACTTATAACATGAGTAAAATAATTGCAAAAAGAAGCATAAAAAAAACTTTTTTTTCTCAATTTATCGAGTATATTTGCTTTATATGTTCATGTTATAATACTTTTCAACTTTTTACACTCTTGGATGAAATTTAAAGGTTAAAATAAAAATAAAAGAAATATTTTGGCTGAGTCACTGGATGAGTGCTTTCCCTATCTCTCTGTCTTCACTCGCTTATAGCCGATATTGTAACTAAATATTTGTGTCATTAAAATGTGCAAGAAAGAGAAAAAGGATAGACGCTGGAATAAGTATAAAATAAATTTAAAAATACCAGAAACAGAAGAAAACGCTTTAAAAAAATCTCATTAAAGTGGCTAAATCTTCTTTCTTTTTATAACTGTTCATGTATCGAAAAAAATTTAATGGTTCAAATTATCTTCTCTCTTTTTTCACAAATTGAGATCATGGCCATAAAATTAACGAAAAGTAATAAAACTGGAAGGGGTCCCTAGAAAACAGTGGCTTGTGGTGGGGAACTAAGATCTTGTTGAAATTCAGGATAAAATATCGGCAGAATTGTTTTCAAACCACTATTTTTAAGTCTAATGTTATCAAATGTTTCAATTTAAAAAAAATTGTAAAAAATTAAATATTGTACTAAGGAACAAATTTTTTTGTTGCATTTATTGAAATCCTTGAGTTTGCCTTACTTTAGTGTGGGGCTTCAAATCTGAAATTAATTGGTGGGGCAAGGCATGGTGCGTAGTTGCCAAAGAAATCAGCTTGATAGCGTACACATGATCGGCAACCTTGTACCTTTCTTCAGTATTTAAGAAGCTTCGAACATTGCACACTCAGTCTTAACTTTTACTTTCCTGTTTTTATCTTATTGTCATGCTTCAGTTGGTAATAAATGTTTGTTTGATTTTGTCATAGTTGTCCTCAACTGAATATGAGAGGGTTCCTCCCCCCTCAAGTTTTTCTCCTAAAGCAACAGAATTATTTTAAATGGTATTCTTATTCCATTCTTTAACAAAATGCACAAGTTTAAAAACGCTATAAATAAAAGAGGATTGCATAAATGCTGCGAAAACTTCCAAAGGAGCTAGGGAATAGCATCAAGATAAAAATTGCATTAAAACCCATGCCAGGCAATGTCACCGTACGCGGCTGCCGTCCCTTCGCTATCGTGACTTGCTGAAAAGCACACAAAGAAACAATCATATTAAGAAAATGCTCCTAGCTGCGTATGGTGACATTTCAGGGTATGGTTTCCTGTATAATTTTCATCCTGATGATGTAAATAAACTTCCTCATAGAAGTTTGTTGCAACATTTATGTGACTCTCTGGTGTACTTTAGGTTTATAAACTTGATACCTTTTGACAAAAAAAAATTTGAAAATATTATTTTTTAAAAAAATAGCTTGGAAAAGGAGACCTATTGTAGATTTTAAATCAACAATCCAAAAGTATATAGGATATTTTTAAAAAATATAATGCAACAGGAAACAAAACAAAAAAATTTCAACAATTTCATCACTAGTGTTAGTTGATTGTTCTTAGGCTTTTGTTTTCATATAATTGAATATTGAATGTAGACGGAAAGATAAAATAATATTTTACAACAAAAACTTTGATATTTAATAACTGAAAAAAATAATGAATTCCAACAAATGTATTGTTTTTTTCATCGTTTATTCGAATGATTTATTGATACTTTTTTTTTAATCCAATCTTGTTAACAGATTGTTTTAAAAAAAGGCGATTTTTCATATTTTCTGCCTGATTTAAAATATATTTACGCGTCTCTTCAGATTATAGCATAATAATAAGAAAACATTGTTTGTGTTTACAGTAAATGTATCGCGACAAGCAATACAGCACGGATATTACAAATTCCCCAGCTTCTAGCTAAAGTGTAATGAAATTGTTTCTCCGAATTATTTTAAAAGATTATGTTTATGTCTCCGCATTACTTTTTCGTATTAAATGAAATGTAGACGGAAATAATAAAATTAAATTTCTCCAAAATCTTAAGCAAGTGAGAACTGAACAATTTAAGATAGGCCTCAAAATAAAATAAGCATAGCAGTAAATAGTTTCTACGTTTCAAGCAATTGTTTGTGTCAAATCGTGATTGTGAGTTCCTTAATTTCAAGATTTTCGGGATTAAACTAAAAGAACAATAGCATTCCTTCATCACAAAATAAACTTTTAATGATCATTGCTTGTGATGTAGTGTTTCTAAGCTGCTTCTCCTTGTTTATTTATTTTTGGAAACATTTAAGTAAATATTTGGCATTTCTGTATATTTATAACTACGTATAAAATTCAAGTTTAGAAAATGTATACTAATTAAAATTTTGTGGATTTAGTATGTAAATTTTGAATTATGTTTGTGAATTTAAAGTATTTGATATAATATTAGTAATAGTATATATTACTAATATTAGTTAGGAGTTAGTTAGAATTTGTTTCAAAATATTCTGTAGATATTAATTTACAAGTTCATAATGTACAGTCCGCAAAAAAAAAAGATATCACCCTGAATAACTTTCGTTCTAATGATCGGATTTTCACGAACTATGTGTCAATCTTAATGGTTCGGGGGGGTCACCTCAAATATGCTAATTAATTAGTGCTAACTATTAATTAAGTTACGAAATCAGACACAAAAACGTACTTTCTCTGAATAAACATGTAATTTTTTTTACATATTTGGATTCCTTATCTTCAAAATATACGGGGTAGCTGCAATCTGGGAAATGTGGTCCCCATAGTTTGGTCAGGAGAGCGATTCAAAGTTTGGACCCCTTAATGTTAATTTCATTTTTTGCGTTTTCAGTCATATTTTAAAAACTAATGAAGCAATTCAAAAAAAATTTCTCCCACTCATAAAACTCATTTACCCAAACATAATTTCATGAAAAAAATAATTTTTAATAATTATTTATTATTTTTTATTATTTAATTAAAGTGAGGATGAAAAAATATTGAATTATTAGGTATGAATTTTTTTATACCATATTAATCCACATATTTTTTTATTGAAAAATCTAAAGTTTCTATTGTTTTTATTTATTAGAAGATGAGAAAAATTAAAATTAATTATTTAAAAAAAAATAATTTGGCGACAATGAAGAAATGATTTAATAGGGCAATTAATATTAAAATGTGATAAACTTACGAGGAACTTTACTTAGCGCGAGTGGCGTAAAATTTCATTCATATTTTTTTTCGCTAATAATCGCTTGCTAATCTTTTTATTTTTATTTTTTTAAAACTGTGAAATACGATATTTCTTTTTTAGTCGTCTAAAATTCTATTTGCAATTTTGTAAAGAAATTTGAATAAAACATTTTAATCAACGAGTGTCGAATTTTATAAAAGCATGCTTGTGATAGAATATGACTATACACCAGATTTTGCCTATTTAATGTGATTATTTTTTTATTTTTTAGTTTTTTTCCTCAATAACTGACACATTTTCTATAATATACCTACGTATGAATAGATTTGGAATCAATCATTTCTATCAATTATTCATATTTATCAATTTCTTGAATATATTTTTTATAAATATTAATAAAAATACGTAGTCAACATTTTTAAGCATCTCTCACATCATTGCAAATTTCTCAACATCTTATATATCGTCTTAATCTTAAAAGTAATTTTTTAATCACCTGTCCGGAAGTGTTTCGCAGAACTATTTTACCAACTATTTAATTAAATTTTAACATTTTTAAAAATCTTATTCTTTACCCTACTACGTTTATTATTTCATCATTATTATTTCATCAAGAAACATCATTGTAGGGTATACCGGGCAAATGTATACCAGGCAGTGGCACTTAACTAGACCTAGTATATATTTCAGACATTTACCAAAGGTCTAGTCATACTAGTTCTAGTTAATTGCCACTGCCTGGTATACATTTGCCCGGTATATCCTGCACCAATGTTTTGTTAAGGTTCAGTACCATTGCCCGATATATATTAGCCTAATACTCCAAACACTGATGTTTCTTCTAATCTATCGTCAGTAAGTATTACAATATCGAATAAATGCAATTATATCCACGAATAAATTGATATCAAATCAGATGTAATAAATATTTCGGACATTCACCAAAGCGACTATGTGATTGTCAACATTCACCGGTGAAAGTCAAGAGCCACCGATTTCGGTCATTCACAGTAACATGCACATCATTAATGTAACATAATGACCTCATCAGTATGTTTTTTTTTCATATTTTGCCTAAATAACATTTGTCATTAGAATGCCTAGGGAAAGTATGTAATACCTCTCATATTTCATACTTTGCCTAAAAACATCCGGCATTGTATAGAATGCTTAGGCATTCTATTCAATACCGGCGTTTCATACTTTGCCGGTAACATATATAAGAAAACAAAAATAATCATAGTAGCAGTATTTGGTGGTAAATGTAGTTGTAATCGTATTTGAAGAATTATGCTGTGCGACATTTTATGGTGAATTTGCGAATGTAAGTTTTCGAATGCATCGAAAGATGAGGATGGTATTTGCTAATCATCTTTATTCAAAGAAAGCCTTGTAACCTAAATATCTAGCAGAATGAAGCGATTTTTTAAACAATGAATCTTACAATATGCAACATATTATTTCAATATCTTATTCTTAAACATAACATATTTCAGTGTTTTTAAAATACCACTAAACATTCAGCAATTCCTTGAGTTATAGAAAAAAGAAATATCGTAAATTATAGAAAACCTTGTGAATGCGCATTAGAATTACTATTCAATATACATTTTATTTTTCAAGCACTTTTTTTCCCTTCAAACTTTCTTGCCTAGAACACTCGATTAAAGCTGTAAAAATGATTATCCCTAAAATTTTGTATATAGCCATAATAAGTAATGTTAATTTGATTTTAGTATGAAATCCTAGAATTTTTATAGCAAAAACAACATAATCTAAATAACATCAGATAGAAAGTTCATGTATTTAAATTCTAAAAACTTATAAAATCATAAATAATTTATAAATCGATTCAAATTTTCTTTTCAAAGGAGATTAAAATAAAATAAAAATTTGCTTTTTGGACAGAAATTAGCTTAAAAATTGTCTATATCCTAGAAACTTTGAGATATTTCTATTAAATTAAATTTTTTTTACAGTCAGAAATTGGTTGCTTAGCAACCTAGTGAAATTAAGTCTTCTTCTTTTGAATTAGTCAATGGGTTACCTTAAAATATTAATTTGCGCTGGCGACTTTTATTGGCGGTTTTCTGGACTATCGCCAAATATATAAACATTTATTGTGACCCAATTTAAGACCCAATTTTTTCAAAATTTTGTCTACCCCCCTATTTGTCTAATTCAAGTGTCTGGATTCCAAATATGCAAAAAAAATTATATGTTTATTCAGAGAAAGTACGTTTTTGTGTCTGATTTCGTAACTTAATTAATAGTTAGCACTAATTAATTAGCATATTTAAGGTCACCCCCAGGAACCATTAAGATTGTCACTTAGTTCGTGAAAATCCGATCATTAGAACGAAAGTTATTCAGGGTGATATTTTTTTTTTTTGCGGACTGTACAATACGCGAAAACAAATAAATAAATAAAAAGGGCCACTTTGAATAACTTTTGATCCAGTGATCGCGTTCCATCAAAAAAATGTATGTTTATTCAGAGAAAGTACGTTTTTGTGAATCATTTCGTAACTTATAGCATTGCCTGCCCTAATTAATTAGAATATTTCAAGTCATCCTCTTGGAAAAATTAAAATTGAATCCCAGAAAACGAAGATTCGATTATTAGTTCAAAAATTATTCAGCAAGGTTTCTTTTTTCTGTTTTGCACACTGTACGTATTGCAGCAAATTATTTGTATTTTATTCATTTAATTAAGTTTGATACTAAGACTGCATTTATGAAACCATCGAATCATTTGCTTTAGTGCAGAAATTGTCACTATTTTAGTGAGGGGAATGGCTAGTTTTAGTTTAAAATAATTTTAAATAGCAGAGTTCAGCGATTATTTATTAAATAATTTATTTTCTTTTTCACGTCTTATTCCTTTTTTTACATTAAGTTCACTAAGTAAAAAGTTATGTTCAGAACTAAATGAATATAATAAAATTTGCCGTGTTTCTGCTACTTTGAGGTCACCGAAAGGCTTGATTATTTTTACCGAAGTGCTTTGCTAATATTTTTGTTAAAATTAACAATAAAGCATAATTTTTAATCATATAAATGTTATTTTTCACCATATGTTTGGTAGTAAATGAGGTAAAATTTAGTAATTTTTTCATGATAAATTTCGTGCATGCATAAAAATCATTTATACGGATAAATTTACTTTTCAGTTTTGTAATCATTACTAAATGGTGAGTGGTGATTTGACGTGGTGGTGATACGTGAGGGAAGACTGGCATGCATAAGTCACTGAATTTGAATTAAATTGCTTGATGTTGATTTCTTTTTTTTTTCTTTTAAGAAATTGAACGGAAACACAGGTTTGAAAATAAATAGATTGAAGCATGCAAGGTATTACTTTCCCGTCTTAATGAATTTTATTGCTGTAAATTGCTAGCCCTGAGAAAGATCCGGAACTATAATTTAGAAAAACAGAATTTTCGGTAAACTGTTCCCAGGCGAAAAAATTGACAAATGAAAGGTTTATGTACAGCACATTTCGGTTTTATTATCCAAAATCATACCTTTTCTTTATTCTTTACCGTAAATGCCATTACCAAACAGTACGATAATTTTATCGATTTTTTTGCTCCGTGTAAAATTCTTAAAATTCTAAACAGACGTCAGATTTCCGTTGTTATAATTTCTACAATTAGTTCACTTCTACTAATTAAAAGGCTAGTTGATTTAGAAAACTTTGCAATTTTGTCCAATGATATACGAAATTTAATAATCAATGACGAAAAAGTATTATAAACATTTTGTGAAACATTGTCCCTTTATTTTACTTTTCTGAAGTTTGTAAGAAAATGTTTTTTTTTTATATATATATTATAAATATTTAAATACTAATAACTAATGATATATGCTTTCAAATAAATACAAAAAATGTTTAAACGTAGATCCCCTATAATACATTGTGAATATTAATATGAATTGTAATTGTATATTTTTATAGAAAAGATTACGTCATAATTTTAAATAAAAATAAATTTTTCTTTATGTCTGTCTCTCACTTTAAGAATTAAATTGTAATGCATTTTACTTTATTTGGGGAATAAATTATGAATTTAGGGAAAAATATGATTTAAAACATGGATAGGTTCTCAAAACTTATTTACATATTTCCTGTTTCTGTTGGTATTTTCATTAAATTTATATCCCAACAAACATACTCAACTTTAAAGCGTATAGTTTAAACATGTTATAACTATCATTTAAAAATTTTTTTTTCCAGCAATGCCATTAGAATTATACAGTCTATGGCATCAATACCCATGGGAACTTGGAAATTCGACGTGTATAATGCGAACTGTTATGTCTGAAGCCACAGCTTACGTATCTATAATTACAATAGCTACTTTCAGCTGTGAACAATATATTGCAGTCTGCCATCCCCTACGTCAGACCACAAAGTCCAAAGTCACGAGAGCTTTTCGAAACATCATTATCATTTGGATATTTTCCTTTGTAGCTGCTGCGCCTTATGGATTGTTTACAAAAGTCAATTATTTAACGGTAAGTTGATCGAAATTATTTAATATTTTTAAAAAAAATATATATCAACGAAACAACGACTTAGAAAGATCTTTTTGTTAAATCAAGTCAACTAACCATCTAAGCAACAATACCCTTTCCTTGAAATATTAGGGGGACAGGAAAGTAATGTCGTTTCGGTGCATTTGATAATTGTTATCAAGATTTTATTTTTAAACAATAATGTGTTCCCCCTCGTTCGCAACAACCTTTCGGATCGAAGTAAACCGAAATGGATCGAAAAAATGAATTGGTTTTTAAGACTAACGACATTACTTTCCGGTCCCTTGATATTTATTTTTCATTACAGATATAATGTATTGTGAACATTTGTAAGCACTGTTTGGTAGAATTGATCACTTATTTCTGCTGTCGTTAGCATGGTGAAATCTTTAATACTCCCATATACATTGTTTCCACCATTTGAAGGCACTACTTAATGAAAATAACGAGTTTCATTAGACTTTTTTTTCTTTTATTCGAACAATATCTTAGACTGTATTTAATGCCATTCAGATAATCTATTTCTGATCTACCTATATTGTATATTACTAGTACATAATTTATTATGTTATATAAAAAAACCATACAATTTAAATTTTTAAAGCAGTAATTAATTTTAAAAAAACTAATTATTATATATTATTTTTTAGTACACAGGGAAAAAACTATGTTATAATTACCGTACTGTACGACGATAAAATTTCTGATAAAAAAAATTCATAATTCTAGTTAATAAAACCAAAAATATGGTATTTAAGCTATTCATTTGGTAATTTTTCCGTTATTCTAATCTTCAAAATTTTGTTCTTATTCCCACGCATTTTGTAAAAAATACAATACTGAAAAATAAATTTAATCCAATAAACGGGTTTTACGCCATACTCTCCCAAATTTATATCCAGATTAGAGAATTTCCTCACGTATTTTAAAAACAATTTCATTCTTAAATTTTCCATATCATTACCAAAGCACTTCCGTAAAAGTTACCGAGCTTTTTTTGTGTTTGCATAGAGCTAAAAACGTGGTAATTTTTTCTTCATATTCTGTTAGCTTTTATAATACTTTTTCTTAACGTACTATTTATTTTTTACACTGTATAAAATATCTTTGGTTAAGTGAGCATTATAAATGTACGAAAAAATCGGTCAGTTCACAATCACTTTCATTTTGATGGATTGAATTACAATTCCATTGGAAAAAATACGTGATTTTGTCTCTTATTTCGCAAATAATAGTTAGGACTAGTTAATAATAGTTAGTAGGGGAGAGTCGGGTAGCCCCGCCCACTTAAGGAGTATTGCTTATATTTCTGTATAATATTGAGTAATAATCAATATTTTTGCTTGTTTCTATTGTTTTATCATCTAATTAAATAATGCAAAAAGAATAAACCAAAAAAGAATAGTTAAACTTAAAAAAATAGAAGTTTAAAAAATTTGACTACTGTATTCAACATATTTTCGAAACTATTGTTTACCATGTTACTAGCTGCATAAATACTTGAAACTTTGAAAATAATCATTTTTTAATATAACAATTAATGTCCGATGGCCCATTGACTTGAAAAAATATTCTATACACATGAAATTGACAGTCGGCGGGGATCCCTGCTGAGCGGGTGTACCCGACACTCCCCTAATAGTTAATAATAGTTAGTAGTAGTTAATAATAGTTAATAGTAGTTATCAATAGTTAGTACTAGTCATATTTGGTTGAGTGATCAACTGTGAGAATTTCATCTTAAGATGCGATTATGCCAGTGCTAAGGTAAAAGATTTTAGGGGTGTCCTTCAACTTACTTCTCTTTTTAGTTTACTTATAAAATTATAGTATAATCATTGAAACATGAGAACCAGGCTATTAAGCCCTATTTGCAAAAGTCCTATTAATTTTCAAAAAGTTGCGGTGGCAACAAGAACACTTAGTGCAGGCTTCATTGGCACCAGATCCCGATTTACGCACAACCCTTGATTCGAAGGAAAAACCGAGGCCTCTAAGCAAGAGAATAATTCAAGTCCAATAAAGGTACGGAAAATAATGTCGTTTATACAAAATTTTTCATTTATCAGCTGCTTTGCATTCAAAATTGTGCCCAAAATATTTCAAGTGTTTTTTTTGGGGGGGGAGGGGGAGTAAGTTGTTTAAGGTAAAATACAAACTAAATACTAGCAAAGGTACGTATCCGGCTTTGAGTCTTGAATCCGGGATTCTGTGAGTTTAATAAAAGTTTTAACTTAACAGATACTTACAACAACATTTGCGATATTTATCCAAGTGTATTTATTACACGCACGTAAAGGCAGAGAGTTTTCTTAAACCAAATCGGGTAACTCAGACTTTTCCTGTTCGAACCGATCTGGAAGACCAAAACCTACTAACTAAAAAACTAATGAATTAGGGTCGGAAGTATTGCTTCACCCATCACACTCACCTGTTATTGCGTAATCGGATTTCCATTTGTTCATACTTCTACAGCTTCTTTAAAGTACACTGAGGAAAAAAAGTATGATCAATAATAAAAAATATAGTAAAGTTTACCTTGTTTGTGGCTTTATGGAAGCACCAAATTGCTGGTAAGACAAACAATAAGATTTAAATTTATGATGTGTGATGAAATTTGGTTAATGTGGAAAAATTAGATAATTTTATCGTAAAACCTTAGATCATAAAAACCATTTATTCGGTTGAATTTACTTTTTAGTTTTGTAATTTTTGACAAATGTATGGAAATACGAACTATAATTTTAAAAACCAGTATTTCTTATAAACCTTTACCATATGAACAGTAAAATTACCAAATTAAAGGTTAAGATACCGTATATTTTGGTTTAACTAAGCAGAAATATGTTTTTTTTTAAATAAGACATGCCATTACCATATAGTACGGTTATTTTACCAGAAGTTTTAACCCGTGTGGCAAAAAGAATAAAAATATGTCCAAAATACCATTCCCGGATGTTTCTCATTTAAAAAATTGCTAATTATATGGTAAAGAGTTTTTGCTCATGAAAATAGTTTTATTATTGACTAAAAAAAACTGTTAAAAATTTATCTATTGAATTCAATGTAAAAGAGCATTATTTACGGTGTCCTAATACATATTAAAAAGCATGTTAGAAGGACTGTAATGTAATTTGTTTTCCTTTTTATGGCATAGAAACCAAAACTTTTATTTTCAAAAACAGTTGGTGCACATTTAAAAAGAACTTTAAATTATTCCATTGTTCAAGAATAGAAGGATTTCACTTTTGCATTAATGCACAAATGGTCGAAGGAAGCCAAGCAAAAATTTCTTTTAACAAAAAGTTTTCAGGAAATTTTTTTTTAGAGGGAAATGACTTTCGTTGAAGTTTCCGCATTTTTATTCGAAGAAAAGGATGTCTTTTCAATGTCTTGAATTTAATTTCAAATATGTTTGTTTTCGAATATTTATTTCCAATTTTTCCAATAATTATTTCCAATTTTCCAATATTTACTTTATATTCATTTCCAATTTACCGATTTTAGGCCAAGCATAGAAATTTTATGAAATATATTATATTTTTATTGAAATATGCTGAAATTACATTAATTAAGACACAAATAAAAGTTTCGTGCAAGGGAAATTATCTTTCATTTAAGAAATAAAATGGGTGTATATTCATCTTTTGTCATGTCATTTAGTTTAACTCTAATTTTTTATGACATTTGCTTTATTTTTACATTATTTACAGAACTTGCAATCGATCCACCATAAAAACATATGATCAATCATAAATGGAACACATTTTCAATAAGTCTAATCTGTCTGAAACCGTTTCAAGTTGGGAAAAAAAACTTTAAAAAAAAACTAGTAAAGTTTTAAAAATTTCTCAACAGAAAGAATTTACTCTAATTGAGTTGCTAATATTTTATAGATGTATTCAAAACCCTTTAAAATCGCAGAAAAATGAAATTAATGAAAAATATACACCGAAGAGCCATTACATTATGACCACCCTGCTAATAACATGTAGGACCACATTTAGCCCTCAAAACTGCTAGCACCCGCCTTGGCATTGATTCCACAAGGAACTGATAGGTAGTCTGAGGTATCTGGTACCAAGCGCTCACCAACTGGTCCTGCAATTCCCTCACGTTGCGAGGGGGTAGCGTGGCAGCACGAATTTTGTTTGCCAAGTAGGACCACAAATGCTCTATTGGATTAAGGTCAGGTGAATTTGGGGGCCAAGACATGACTTGAAAGTCACTGGAATGTTCCTCAACGATTCAACCCTTATGACATGGTGCATTATCCTGTTGGTAAACACCATCCCCCGCAGGAAAAACTGTTGCCATGAATAGGTGAACCTTGTCTGCAACTATGTTTATGTAGCTTACAGACGTAAGGGATTGTTCTATGAGGATTACGGGTCCTAATGTGCTCCATGAAAACATTGTTCCTGGGCGAGAAACCATGAAAACCTGGCCGAGCTCATTGTTATAGATGGAGGGTAGTCATAATGTAATGGCTCTTCGGTGTGTGTCACAGTGTTAATGAAATATAATTTATTGCTGCACCTATGCAACTTTGGCCAAAATGGGTTAGATGCTTTATGATCAGCAATTTCGCACAGAAAAAAATATACTACTAAAATTACCTCACAGGATGGTAATGACATTTCTAGAGAAAGAAATTTAAAAAAAAAAACAAATTTCAGTTATTAATAACCAAAATATACGGAACGTAAATCATTCAGTAAATCAATTTGTTTTTCGTGGATATGGTAATGGTTTACCGGTAGTTCTGGTTTTCAAATTTAAAATCCTTATTTCCACACATTTGGTAAAAAAGACAAAACTGAAAAGTAGATTTAATTGAAAAAATGGTTTTTATGCCAAGTTGTAAGGTGTAATGATAAAATTGCCGAAGTGTATTGGACTTAGCAAATACTATCACATATTATAAAATTATATTTTATTGTTAATTTTACCAGAAAGTATCTGAATTTTTCAACAAAAAATAAGCACTTTTCAAAAAATATTTTTAGTAACTTTCCAAAAAAAAATCTAATAAAAAATTTTTCCGTTGTTTCAAGTTCTTAATTTATAAACACAAAATCAATAAAATTCACAAACTTTACATAATCATAATAAAATTACTAGTTTCTGATATATATTACGGAGAAAATTGTGAAATTCATGTAATTTAGAACGACAATCAACTGGGCAAAAAAAAACTTTTTTTGAAAAATAGAGAATTAAGCATTTTTTACAAACCCCGAATAAAAAAAAGCACCTTTAAGGGCTTTTAAAAAATGTAAATCAGAAAAAGTACCTTAAAGCATTTTTTTGAAAACACTACGCACCCTTGTAATTATTATGCTGACGTGGATGCCATATAGGTGGACAAATAATACAAAGACAGATAACAGAGAGATAAATTACACCCTCGCCTAAAGTGGATCCCGGGATCTTCGTAACACAACCAACTCTTTGACCACCATACAGGCTAGTCGACTTACTCCACTTTATTGTCGATTGTCTAGTCTTCATTCAATTTTCGTCATTCTAGTTGATAATCACCCATGATACACTGCGATAAGGTTTCAAGTCGAGGAAGCATTTCCGTCATTTATTTGAGAGTTGGTGTTTCGGTATAAATCACGTGATTTCCCGACGAAAATATTCACAAAATTAACAACTATAGTTCAATAGTTTTCTTTCTGAGAGTGTATGTATACCCTTTTTGTTTCGCGTTTTTATGCGGAGACGTAAAATAATAGAAAGAGCGGACATTACAGAACATACTGTGTAATAATTTCATTTGAAATTTTCTTATCAACATTTCGTTATTTTTCTATCAGTGTTAAATCTATGTTAAATTATCAATATTTCTTTATCGAAGAAGTTATTAAATTTCTTTAATCATAAGTCGAGATTAGTATTATGAAATAAATGATACCACTTCTTTCCATGTTATCAAAGAAGGAAATTTAAATTCAATCCCCACGAAGAAAAAAATAAAGGGATCTCAAGGAAGTGAAAATCAATATTTTAATTTAAAGGGAGTACTTATTGCATTTATTTTGTGAACGGTATTTGAGAATGAAGAAAATGAATCGCTGTTAGGGAGAGGAAAAAGTGAAGTTGAAAGTATTTTAATGAATTCTTTATTATATACTAGCTGACCCGGCGAACTTTGTTCCGCCTTAATGTCAATAAATAAGCAGATTTTTTTTTTATTGGAAAAAATACAAAAAAAATTAAATTTCTACATCAATCATTCATAATTATTTCTGTATTTTAGTACATAGGTTGCTCTTCATTTAAGTACCTTGTGATACACGACATTTTTTGTTTTATTATCAGGCGCAAAAACAAACAACGCAGATGGTCTTCCGACCCGTGAACATGCCACGTATAATTGACCATGGGAAAAACATGAATGTTCTAGATTTAAACCACAAACTTTTAAGGATTGGCCTTGTGATTTGTTGATGGTCATGGCAAATGCAAGACGTATCGGAAATTGAAGTCTTTTAAATTCAAACGGCATATCGGTTGGGATCATCGGTATCCTCGGAATGAGAACTTCCTCACCTTTGAATTTTCCTATCATTATCGTAGCGTAAATTACATTGTTCATCAATTTTCTAACCACCAAACGCGTACCGTTGCACAGTTTTGGTTGGTTTATGTTTCGAAGCATGATTACTACGGAGCCAACCTTTAGGCGTAAATTGTGCGGTGGTAAGCCAGGCACGTCCAAAGAGTTTAAAAATTCAATTGGATAGTTGGTGGCTTCATCTTCATTTGTGACGCAGTCAATAGATTTGAATGAATGCATTGTTCCAATGATCTTATTTTGAATTATGTAGTTTAGGTCATCTACATCTTTATTCTTAGCCGCTAAAATTGCTCGCTCACTTATCCATTCATAATTTTTGTAGTTAGAAATAATTTCTGGAAATACATTGTTGATAAGTTCGTCTTTTGATGAGACAAAATTACAGAAATTATTTGGAAATGATATTAATCCGCTCGATTCATCGACAGGTACTTGACCATTACCGATAGTCAGCAATTGCTCCGAGAAATCTTCAGCAGATGTATCATTAAGCAATGTAACTCTCATGTTTGTTGTCAGTTGCAGTTTCTTCACATGGCGCCATAGATTTGACGATTTGAGGCAAGCGTTTATTTCGTCGGCAGCCGTAGATCTTGGAATTACTGGCAGTATTTGGCGGAAATCGCCAGAAAGTAAAATCATTGCTCCTCCAAAACATCTCGAGTCATTGCGTAAATCTTTTAATGTTCGGTTAAGTGCTTCTAATGCACGTTTATGCGCCATTGTGCATTCGTCCCAGATGATGAATTTCGATACCGCTAAAACTTTGGCCATTGCTGAGTGTTTTGCAATATTACACGTTGGTTCTTCAATAGTTTGAAGATTTAACGGTAATTTGAATGCTGAATGAGCCGTACGGCATCCTTCTAACAATGTGGCTGCTATTCCAGAAGAAGCAACTGCAACCGCTATGTTAGATCTCGCCCGAACAGTTGCTAAAACTAATGACATGAGGAATGTCTTGCCAGTTCCACCAGGGGCATCTAGGAAATATAAACCACCATATTCATTATCGATTGCCTTCATTAAAGTATCATAAACTTCCTTTTGTTGGTAATTCAACAGGGGTACATTCGTTTGAACTACTAAATCTAATTCCTGGTGATCATATTCACGTTCCCGTTCCAATTCTCGATTAAATACGTCATTCATTTCACGATATGGTGCTGGCATTCCTAACCTGATTAATAAATTACCGCACATGAGGTAACACATATCTTCGATCAATAGTAAAGCACGATTATGTATCTCCTCATTCATCTCAATATCGTGATTTCTGGAACTGACACGAATTTGATGTAAAATATCTTCTGACATATTATCCTTGTATTTGTGCCACAGGTTACATGGGTTTGATGGAAAACATGTCGAAATTATGATAGCGAATAATGTGCGTATCTGACTTGGAGATGCAGAGATAATGGCTTCAGCGATTGTCGTATCCCAATGACTATCGTTTTCTAATAACTTCAATTCTTCACATGCAGCACGATATGTTGGGAATATTACACCATTAACAGTTCGTAGTGACTCAAATGACGTTGGCCCACGCACATTTACCAGCAACAACCGCAAATAGAAACATTCATTATTCTTTGGATGAACTGTATACATACGACCAAGAGCATCAGTAGAACGCACATCTGGATACCCAGGAACCGCATCGCCTTGCTTCCGTCTTTGAAAATTCTTCGATGAAGCATTCCAAGTATAATAACGTGGCATCTCCGAGTAAAGCAAAGTTCGTGCAAACTGATCGCTTTGGCAGATTGCAAAAAAACTGGTCAATGTAGTTGCTGGAGGTGTTTCAGCACGTTGCGTAGCATTCGAAGCCGTGAAATATACTCGTTGACCATTCTCCAGATGCACCGCCAAATGCGTAACAGTAGGATGACGTTCGTGAATGGGAAATGCGAATATACGCCAAATCGCTTCATTACAGTTCACATAACGACCAACTTGATAGCGTGAAATTTCATCGTTGGTATTCGAGGATTGCAATCCAAAAACCGCCATATCACTGCCTTTCGTGACATATTTGCAAATATATTTTATGGACTTAACTGAATTGCAGTATTCAACGTTGCAATGTGTCTTGAACGATTTAGAAATAAGTAGCGAATATGGAACAATCCAACTGTTGTCGACAACGAAATCCATTCTTTTCACTTTCGTTGTGACAGTTCGACCGTTGTCATCTGGTGATCGACGCCGATACAGCGGATAACCATCATTGCCAGTGACAGTCTCCGCCGTTAATTTCCGTGGATATCGTTTAGAGCACTTTCCATCGACCATGCAAGGTGATTGGGGATTGATGGCACCACACGGTCCATGAATCATATTAGTAGTAACAACATCATGTAGGTCTGGATCGACTTCATAATCAGGAATCTCAGCACATATGATATCATCTATTTGGTCAGGCTGAATTCTTTCCACTAACCAAATAAGAATGTGTGCGTGCGGCAGGCCTCGCTTTTGCCATTCGATTGAATACATCCAGCATCGAGTATCTCCAAAGACGCGTTGTTTAACAATAAAGTTCATCAGGGACCGAATTTTTTGCCTGAATATACGTGCTGTGATGTCGTGTCTATCACTTGATGTTTGTCCGGGAAGCAGCAATTGAGTAATTTCTATCCATTTTGGATTACAGGTAAAAGTAATAAAGAGATCGGGCCGACCGTAATGACGAACATATGTCATTGCATCTTGTGCATATTCATGCATATGACGTGGACTACCAATGTATGTCGCCGGCAGAATAGTTAATCGACCAATATTAGCTGCATTTCCTTCAGTACTAACTGCATCACGTAAATGGATGTACTCATCAGAACGCAGTTTGGCTTGGTTCAACCTAATGAATGTTAAACGTTCCGTTTCTATTTTTACATACATGTCAACGCAATACTGCTGAAACAATCGACGAAACCGCAGCAAATAGTTGTCAGCATTTTGACGAATCATCAAACGATATGCGTAATAATTCATTGAGCTAACTTTCTTTGTAGTTTCTTCACCTGAAATTAAAAATTTGATAATTAACCATTTCAAAGGCAAATTTTAAAGGCAAACAATACAGACATTAACCATTTTTTTAATAAACATTATTTTAAATCAGTGTCTTTCACAAATAAATGAAATAAATTATGATACTGATACTCACCATTCAATGGATTTTTCATTTTAATATTAAAATAATATCCATCTTCTCCTTGCCAAAACATCAGCGGGTATTGCAATGTGTCATATGATCGATGAGTTTCAGATATTTGTTGCAGTTGCCCAGTATCGCGACGTGTAAGCACAATATCGCGTTTTTCCAATTGTTCACCAACAATCAGGATGGCAACTTCGTCTGCTGTTGGAGCATTAAATGTCCTTTCGTGTGTTCCAGATGGTCCTTTATCTGCTTTGATAACAACTTTATAGTCATCACTTGGCATGCGCTCTAAAGCACTTTTAAACAACCTGACCAACGCATGATGTTCATGAAGCAGACACTGCAAGTCTTGAAGAATTGCTCGCTTCATTCCTGCATTGATCTCTAGGCGTCGATCAAGTTGTTCTTCCATGTTGCCCATGAAATATATTTGTAAAAATTTATTCTGTGTATCCTCGAAAGGTAGTAATGATCCAATCATCGAATCTGTCCTTGTATCTACAAAATAAAAACCAGACAGTATTAACTGGGTTATAAACACTTTTTTCGGTGGGAGAGTAGAGTTCAGAATTAGCAAATATACTACATAGGTACCAATAGATAAAGTAAGTTATTCTTTAACTACATTCTATATAAGTACAAAAATAAATACCTTAAATGTCGGATTAAATCCCCGTTCTTCGATAATATCTGCCCCAAATGACGTCATCTGGAAACAACCATTGTATTTTTGAGTATTTGCAAGAAAGTGGCGTGATTCTTGTGTTTCGCCACAAAGCAATGAATACAATGGCTCAGGTGGCGGAGTCAACAATGGCAATTTCACTTTACCATTAAGGCAGCATAATCCAGGCGTTTCTCCGGAAAACTTTAATGCACCACAATACTCGCAAACTACGTCCATTTGCCCAATGCAAACGCTAGGATGCAAGCTGTAATCATTGCTGCAATCGTATTGAAAGGCTGCTCGATTCAAATCAGCACTTGATAAATATCTTGTTCTGCGTCGCAAATTATCTATTTGTTGACCTCTGTTGTTCGCTCGACGATTCTGCATTGCCAACCGAGCTGTTTCACGGGCTGCTTCACTTTGCTCTCGTGATTGAGAAGCACGAAGTCGAGCCATACTATCGCGGCGCTGTTCACGTGCAATTTCTTGTTCTTCTTCAGTCCTTTCATTTGCAGTATTTCGTATTCTTCTTGCATCACGGCTTTGTCGAGAAAGATTCGATCGTCTTGGTCGCGGCATTATTAATTATTAATGATCCAATTCGATGATGAATCTGTCCTTGTATCTACAAAATAAAAACCAGACAGTATTAACTGGGTTATAAACACTTTTTTCGGTGGGAGAGTAGAGTTCAGAATTAGCAAATATACTACATAGGTACCAATAGATAAAGTAAGTTATTCTTTCGGCGGAAATCTTTTGGCTATTGCTTTTAGCACTGATTGAAAACCGTCTTCGCCATTAACAGCTTGAGCTTGGCGCCATATAAATTCGATAAGGTATTACGAAAAACCACGTATAGCACGTAGGGTTGCCGTAAGTAGGGTCGCCAAATTTGGCAATTTATGCGAATTTTGGCCTTGTTGCGTTAATACGTAAGTACCTTTAATAGACCCTTTGGACACCATCTATTGATAAATAAATTAAAAATATAGTTGAACTATACGTATTAATTTATGAAGCTATGATATTAGTGCTCAATAAATCGACAAAGCTAAAGTTTTAAATTTTCATTTATACATGTATCATTTCCAATTATGTAAAAAATTTTATCTACTAAAATTTAAAGATTTAGAATATTTACTACTAAGATTTAGTATGTTCTTGCACAGTATTTCGCTTTTTTAGTCTTTTTTAATATTCTAATACACTAACCTAGATAATTTCTATCTCATCTTATTTCATCTTTCGAGAATTTCTATTTTGGCGATGAAGCTGAATTTGAATTTACTTATATATATACGTAAAACGACATTTCAAACAATACAAAGAGCATTTAAACGAAATGAATTATTTCGTTACTTTAAGGATGTATGAAAGCTGCATAAAAAATGTATGTAAATAACTTTATAAGCGAAATGCAAAACAAAGTGGTACTGTTTAAGTGCACAGTTAAGTCTTATTTACTTAAAGAGCAATACAAGTATTTAATTCGCGTGAGAATTACATATATAAATGAATACGTTCGTTAACTTAAGCAGAGAATATTTATTTTAGAAATTATTTATCATAGCGCGAGAATTTTATTTTTGTTTACTACTTCAATGTAATCACCTAAAAAATCTAATAAATCGTACTAAATAAACATGTAAACATTTGTTTCATAATAATGACCTTATATAGTCGAAAATATATTTACTTATAATTAGCTTTTGTTTTCTCAAGTCAGAAACTTAAACTTCTGAGTTATATATTAATAATAGATATTTAATGGTAGATATTTAATAGTAATAATAGATTAATGGTAATAATAGATATTTAATACCACGTTTTATAGTGACTGACGTTACATGTCAAGTCACACGGGAATGATGTCGAACGGGATAAAAAGTATCCTATGTCCTTCTCCTGGCTCTAAACTACCTCCCTGCCAATTTTCAGCTAAATCGGTTCAGCCGTTCTTGAGTTATAAGTGAAGTAACTAACACGACTTTCTTTTATATATATATAGATTTCAAACCTGAAACATAAAAGAAAAACATTTGTAATGGTTTAACTACAATATACACTGCACGTTTCGTTGCAAATTGCACTTTTCAATAAAATTATTTTGAAAAGAAGTTGCCAATGCAATAAATCATTGTGTAAATTATTTGGAAATGAATTGAGTAAAATGAATTGCAAAGCTCGCTATTAAATTTTGTGTTTTCAAGAAGCTTTTTTAAAATAAATTGTATTAAAGGAAAATATTAAAGCCTTTTATTTTTAGATAGATATTTGAAAGCTATGCCACTTATATGCATCTTTTTAGTATAGTGTGAAGCTTAGAAAGAATTTATTCAATATATGTTTATCATTTCATACATGTTTTATTAAAATTATTTTTCATTCTTTCTTTAAATAAAAAAGGGGTCTACTTTTAATACAGTAATAACAATTTCGTTTCACATTTTATCCGTGTCAAAAAAAAAAAAAAACGTATTTTCAATAAAAATTATCCTACAATTTGTATTTGTCTCTCTAAGCATTAATCTTTCAAAAAATTTTATTATTAAATCGAGTATTTTATTGATAGAATCTTTTAATCAATCGAATATTTTATGAATAAACAAAAATTATCTTTTTAGTAAATATATTAATTTTTTTCACCTACAACTTTTTGATATCAACAATAATAAACCATGCTCACACATTAAAAGTACACAGGGAAGAAAATTCTGTAAAAATTACTATACAGTATAGTAATGTTATTTCGAATAAAAAAAAATAAAAATAAGCATTATTTTAATCAGTTAACCAAAATATACGAAATTTAAACCATTAATTTGGTAATTTTTCCATTCAAATGATAGCGGTAACCTTTTTACCCCCCTTTTTTGTTGAAAAAAAGCACCTCTAAATGTTTATTTTCCAATAATTTTCAGTAATATCGCTGTATATCGAAAAAAAATATTTTCAAGTTTAATTTTTTTTGACGAAAGAAAAATTTATGCACAGAGATTATTTCGTACCATGCCTTTAATCAGTATTTATCAACTATTATACAAACTTTTCTCTTATTTAGATAATCAGTGAAAATTACTTTTTGAAATATACTCATAAAATAGTATAAGACGGTAACTAATAAATTATAGAGGATCAAATTCAGTTATAACATGATATAACACATTTTGATAAATTTTTAGGGTACACAGTGAGAGCCCGTGCTTTTTCATAACTCAAAGTGATCTTTTCAGTGAGAAAGCACCCTGCCTTTCTTATTCCCAATATGTACTCGAGATAAAGTGCAGCTGTTTAGCAAAAATACACTGCTCAAAAAAATTAGGGGAGCAAGCAAAGAAAGTAAGAAAGTCGTGCGAGACATCCACAGAGCTGCATGAAATGGATAGTGCATACGTATCAATGCACGATACAGAAAAAAAGACGTAAAAACATATGGAATTAATCTTTAATTCATGGAAACTATGGAAAAAAAAACAAAAAGCTGATTTAAGGCAACAATTGGTTTACATGTAAACGATAAAAAAGTAATGTTTGGAAGTGATGCAGTACTGTTAATAAGGCATGTGGTCTCCTCGAACAGCTAAGACTGTTGCACACCTGTTTCCCATGGATGCGATGATGGTATCGATGAGAGTTCGAGGAATACAGTTCCACTCCTAAAGAAGGGCAATCTCCAAGTCACGGAGAGTTAATGGAGGGCTTGGTCTTGCAGCAATGCGTCGCCCGAGCACGTCCCAAACATGCTCGATTGGATTCAGGTCAGGAGAGGGTGTAGGGTATTCCATACGTTATATTGTTTCAGCTTCCAGCATGCTCTTCACAAGACGAGCTGTATGTGGTCTCGCATTATCATCTTGTAAAACAAAGGAATCACCAATGGCTGCTGCGTAGCGTATGACATGAGGTCTCAATATCTCGTCTGCATATCTGCGGGCCGTCAAAGTACCGTTCCGAATGATATGCAGGTCCGTACGTCCACCTATGCTTATTCCACCCCACACCATCCAACCAGCTCGTCTGTAGTGTGACCTTTCACGAATGAAAGTGGGGTTATTTCGAGTTCCCCTTTCCCTCCACACCAAAACACGTCGGGTGTCACTCTCCAGACTGAATCGAGACTCGTCTGTAAACAATACATGGCTCCAATCGCGTTGCTCCTAATCTTGATGTTCAGCAGCCCATCTTCTGCTAGCCGCACGGTGGCTCGAGGTCAATGGAATGCAGACCATGGGCTTACGAGCATAGAGACCTCCCTGATGGAGCCTATTCCGTATTGTTTAAGTGGAAACTCTTCGTCCTGTTGCCACGAGAAACTGTCTTTGCAGCTGAGTAGCATTGTCTGTTCTGTTACGACGAGCTGTTAACTGTATATACCGGTCATCAGCTGCAGTTGTTGCCCTGGCCGACAACTCACATTTCCAGTCTCCTGGAATCGATTCCATAGCCTTGCAACGACACTTCTGCCGATTCCAACAGCGTCCGCCACGCTGCGTTGTGTTTGCCCGGATTCCAGTCTGCCGATGATGCGCCATCCAATGGATTCAGGTAAATCACGTTGTTGAGACATTTTCAAGTCACCCTTTCTCAAAAACAATAACTGAGAAATTAACTTTCTGAATTACGGCAGTGAAACAGACGTCTCTGCTACATCCCAATTTCTGCTCTTATCTTCTTTTCTGGTTTGTGACGTCATGAACTTTTATTTGCATATGAAGTTTTCTTCTTCTTTTTCCTGCTCGGTCTTACATTATAAATGATTACTTTTTTGTTACTTATCGGTGTAAATATTCGCGTAATTTCACTAAAACCATGTGCTCCCCTAATTTTTTTGAGCAGTGTATATTTACTATTAATGAAATTAGTACTTAGCTCTTTCTGAAACACGCAAAGATTCATTCTCCGATATGTTCATTCAAAGTTAGAGTTAAAACTGTAATTTGCTTTCGAAATAAACAATAAGAGTATTTTTTAATACATTAGTTAAAAAAAAACTTTATTGATCTTCACAGTAATTTACTAAATATTCCTTCAGTAACTGTGAATAGAAAATCACACATATTTTAGTTTTGTTCTAAATTCTCCAATATGATTTTATTCAAAGTTTTAATTAAAACTATAATTTGTTTTTGAAATAAGCAGTAGGTTCATTTTTTAATACATTAGTTAAAAAAAATCTTTATTTATCTTTACAGTAATTTACAAAATATTCTTTTATAAACTATGAATAGAAAATGGCTAATATTTTAACTTTGTTCGAAATTCTCCGATATGATTTTATTCAAAGTTTGAGTATTTTTTAATACATTAGCTAAAAAAAAACTTTATTGATCTTCATAATAATTTACTAAATATTCCTTCAGTAACTGTGAATAGAAAATCACACATATTTTAGTTTTGTTCTAAATTCTCTAATATGATTTTATTCAAAGTTTTAATTAAAACTATAATTTGTTTTTGAAATAAACAGTAGGTTCATTTTTTAATACATTAGTTAAAAAAATCTTTATTTACCTTTACAGTAATTTACTAAATATTCTTTTATAAACTATGAATAGAAAATGGCTAATATTTTAACTTTGTTCTAAATTCTCCGATATGATTTTATTCAAAGTTTGAGTATTTTTTAATACATTAGCTAAAAAAAAACTTTATTGATCTTCATAATAATTTACTAAATATTCCTTCAGTAACTGTGAATAGAAAATCACACATATTTTAGTTTTGTTCTAAATTCTCTAATATGATTTTATTCAAAGTTTTAATTAAAACTATAATTTGTTTTTGAAATAAACAGTAGGTTCATTTTTTAATACATTAGTTAAAAAAATCTTTATTTACCTTTACAGTAATTTACTAAATATTCTTTTATAAACTATGAATAGAAAATGGCTAATATTTTAACTTTGTTCAAAATTCTCCGATATGATTTTATTCAAAGTTTGAGTATTTTTTAATACATTAGCTAAAAAAAAAACTTTATTGATCTTCATAATAATTTACTAAATATTCCTTCAGTAACTGTGAATAGAAAATCACACATATTTTAGTTTTGTTCTAAATTCTCTAATATGATTTTATTCAAAGTTTTAATTAAAACTATAATTTGTTTTTGAAATAAACAGTAGGTTCATTTTTTAATACATTAGTTAAAAAAATCTTTATTTACCTTTACAGTAATTTACTAAATATTCTTTTATAAACTATGAATAGAAAATGGCTAATATTTTAACTTTGTTCTAAATTCTCCGATATGATTTTATTCAAAGTTTAAGTTGAAACTATAATTTTCTTTTGAAATAAACAATAGGTTCATTTTTTAATGCATTAGTTAAAAAGAAAAACTTTATTTATCTTTACAGTAATTTACTAAATATTCTTTTATAAACGATGAAAAGAATATGGCTAATATTTTTACTTTGTTCTAAATTGTCCGATATGATTTTATTCAGAGTTTTAATTAAAACTGTAATTTGTTTTTGAAATAAACAGTAGGTTCATTTTTTAATGCGCTAGTTAAAAAAAAAAACTTTATTTATCTTTACAGTATTTTACTAAATATTCTTTTATAAACTATGAATAGAAAATGGCTAATATTTTAATTTTGTTCTAAACATCTAGTTGGAACCAGAAGGCGAACTTATTTTGGAATCAGCTTGGTGCGGTTTCCCATTTAACGATCCAGACAGAAAATGGGAAACTCTTATGTTATGTTCTACTTTCATTTTCTTCGTTGTTCCCATGACGCTCATTACTGTACTGTACTGCAGAATATGTCTCACTCTCCACAGAGCAAGAAATCTTTACCGCTCAGAAACATCGAGACAAGATAATAGTGATGGCCAAAGAGCAAAGATTCGATCCAGAAGGGTGATCATAAGAATGCTAAGTAATTACTTTTAATCATTTGTTTTTATTTTGGTTATTTTATTAAGTTAATTTAGAAAAATAATATTACATTGTAAATAATTTCAAATCAAATTACGGTAAAAGTACCGGCACTCAGCGTCCCGGTACTTTTTATGGTAAAATTCATTTTACCGGAACGTTATGCTACAGAACACAAATATTTACTGAACGTTCAAAATGAAAAGAAACTCTTAAAAAAACCATTATTTGTTGTTTAAGATAATAAAAAAAATCACATTTTAATAAGTAATGTACAACAAACAGTGTTAAAATAGGAGTTTCCCATACCGAGTTATAAGACTATGAATTTATAAGAATCCATACATCAATATGCAGTTCTCGTTGACAAAGTTGCTTTTTTTTCGTAATGGAATTTTTCTATGTTATCACACTTAAAAAAGTTCCTTGCTTGCCAGTTTTCTCTTTATTTTTATAAAAAAATTTTAGGGACTCTTCGATGTGCGATTCTTTAATTTTAAATGCATTTCATTAATATAATATCCTAATGAAATATTTTTATAATTGAACAAACATTACGGAATCGTTTTTATTGAAGACAATTTTATAGACAAAATGAAACACTATATTTTAGCAAATAACAAACAACATATTTTAGAGGCAAATGAATCTCTTATTGTTTAAAATTTTCTGACTTTAATTTAATAATAAACTTTAATGATTAATAATAATAATTAATAATAAATGACTTTAATTTCATAATAAAATAATAAAAAACTTTAAATAATTATTAAAAATTACTTTTTGCATGAAATTATCCTTAGATAATTGAATTTTATAATTGTGTGTAAAATTTTTCAATTCACTTGAAATTTTGTGGAGATATAGTGAAATAAGCTAAAGGTAAAATTAACTCCTGACTCAATTTTTAAGACCATATTTCCCAAATTGCGACTGCTCCCTATATTTTGAGGGTCAGCAAAAAATATGCTTATTTAGAGAAAGTACGTATGTGTTATTTCATAACTTTAAATATCGTCTACACTAACTAATTAGCATATTTGGGTCATTCTCTCAAACCATTGAGACTGAATCTTATTATGTGAAGATCCAGTCAGATCAAAGGTTCAGAGGTTTCGATTGTTTTTTTACACACTGTACATTAAATATAATAAAAATCAAAATTCTTGTTACATTCTAATCTTAATTTTAAAAACAGCGTCTTATGTTAGGAAACTTTTTTCCTGTAAATTAAAATCACTTCATTAATTTAGAATCATGCATGTATCTTCTAAGGTAGATGCTGGATATTTAAAATATTAAGGTTAAAAAAAAAATATCGAGAAACAAGTGATGATTATCAGTGAACTGGTTTATCTGGGATAAAATATGACAGTAAATTAAATTTTCATCGATATTTTATTTCGTACACAAAATAGTGTGTCACACGCGAAATTTGCTAATTAATATTTAGTGAGATTCCCTTTGATTGAGCTTGATATTAGTGAAATTGTGTTCGGCAGATGGTTTTGATCATGGTTGCCTCATAGTTTTGATGCCCAAGGTTTCTCTGGGTCATTCAGTTCTCCTTAAATAATTATAACTTTTATAAATCATCGACGAATTCGGAAAAATGATTTTTGACGCGCTTATTTTCTTGGCGTCATTCATTTCATATTCGATAATAGCAGTCTTTATAAATTATAAGTTAAGGAAATAATAATAAAAATAGAGGCAGTAAGAAATTGTTTTATATATGTAATAATATTTTAATATTCTTAACAAAAATACTAATTTCATTTTGCGCATTATTACCTTCAAGATAACCACACTAAGATTCTGACTCGTTGTTTTCTTAGTTTTCTTGGCTTTAGCTTTCTTGGTGTTTATATTTCACATTAAATCAGCCTTTATATATATATATATATATATATATATATATATATATATATATATATATATATATATATATATATATATATATATATATATATATATATATATATATATATATATATATATATATATATATATATATATATATATATATATATATATATATACAATAAAACACATTGCATTCCATCTGTAATGATATTTCAATATTCTTTACAATTCTACTAATATATATATATATATATATATATATATATATATATATATATATATATATATATATATATATATATATATATATATATATATATATATATATATATATATATATATATATATATATATATATATATATATATATATATATATATATATATATACAATAAAACACATTGCATTCCATTTGTAATGATATTTCAATATTCTTTACAATTCTACTAATATTATTTTATGCATTTTTGACTTGTACAAACCAAAATAGCCCTACAAACGTTACACATTTTATGAGTATAGTTTCGCAATATTAAATTTTTAAATTACAACATAAGAAACATTAAGGAGACTTTGTGATTCCTTCATGTTTGGAAAATACCGAATCAGTTAAACGCTCCGGTGCGTTTAAATGTAACTGCTAATGCAGATTGAATTTTAACTAAAGGTGTCCTTAGTTTAACTGACAAGCAAATAAATCAATAAGTACGTCGTTGTTGTATTATGCTAGGTCCTATAATTACATTTGATATCAAAACCACTTAAATCATTCAGTCTAACTATTAAACGTACTATTTTTAGAATTTTTAAGAACTAGAACTTTATAAATTTAGAATATTTAATTTAAACTTTAGCAAATCTAATAATACACAATGTAATGTTTTTAAAACCAAGTAACGAATAAAATAAAATTTAAAAAAAATCACTACAGCAAAATCATTAAAAGCTCTTAATGATATTACTTTTTTCGTTACATTTAAGTTTATAATGATATTTGCAAATATAAATAAATTTTAAAGGATTAGTATACGTGTTTTGAGAATTACTGAAATTTCAGAGCAGAACCATATTTTTATGAAAACCAAATTTTCATGTTTGTATAGTATAAGGTTTAAACAAAGTTTTCAATTAAGTTGGTTTTAATCTGCATAAGGTTTGCTGAACAAAAATTTGTTCAAAAATTAAAGTAAACAATAATAGAGTTTTTTTTTCTTTCAACTAACGTTCTATGTAAATACAAAATCAGGTTTGAATAAATTAAAGTAAATGTAACCATACTTCAATCCAGGTAACAGGTTATATCAGATGCAGGATTTTCTATCAAATTATAAAATAATGACACTTGGTAATAAATATTTTTTTTGTTTTCTATTGCTTAAGATATTTGATATCAAATATGTAATTAATTTCCCTCTCCAAGCTACAGATATTTTTCAAATGACATTTTTAGTCTATTTTTTGTCAAAATATACAAGTTTAAAAACGTTATATATAACGGGATGTCGCATATATGTAATGACAGGAGATTTATGGTACATCATCAGGATTGAAACTGCATTTGAACCTTCGGAACCATGCGAAGACATTTTTCAGTGTGAGTGGCTAAGCACTTTTAATCCTGATGTTTTACTCTAATTCCCCTAGAATTTTATATCTACATTTACATGACTTCCAGTTTCACACAATGTTTTTAAACTTCAGCATTTGGACAAAAAATGTCATTTTAAAAAAGTTTGTAGCTTGAGGAGCAAAACTAATTTCAGATTTGAAATGCACACGCCCGAATTAGGCAAGATCAAGTTTTTGAATAAATACAAAAAAAAATTTTTTCACAGTATTATACAATAGAGAATTGTTACCGAAAGTTATTAAACAAAATCTGCTTTCGACTTTATTTGGAAAAAATATCCTCCATTAATGTTCACTTTTATTATAATAATTTAGCCAGTACTGTATTCATAAGTTGTTTACTTTTAATACTTTGGAAAAAAAAACTTTTTTATTAACATTGAATTGTACAACTTCAAAGGGAATCTCTTAAAAGATAAAACGGAAAGAAAGCTAGCTTTTAAGGATTAGGTTATTTTTTTTGGGTACAGAAGTGCGAAATAAAGTAAAGATGAAAATAAATTGCAATCCTCAGCACTATTGCGTAAATAAAACATTTTAAAGTTAGCAAATAAAAACTATGCCCTGGAGTATATCTGTTTTGCAAATAAATTTAGTTGCGAGTTCATAAAAGTTGTATCATCAAGATAGAAAGTTTTCAGAATAGCTATTGACACAAAACTTGTTCTGTTTTTTAAAACAAAATCCACATCTCATTGCAGTAAAACATGATAGAACTATTTTTATAAACGATTTTGTTTAATTATGAACTATTTGCTTACGCTAGGAACAACAAAAAATGACGTCGAAAATTGCATACTACGATTATGCTTGAACGTTTTCGCTTTTACTTAATATTTTAATATCCTTTAGTGGTTTGATAAAAACCATAATTCGATAATATTAATCAAGAAATATTTTACTGATTTGGTTGAAACTAAACATTTTTAACATCTTGTCGACATTTGATATATTCATTAATTATGCAGTAATCTTCTGTATGCATGTGAACGATAATTTTTATAAATTATATATGGCATTTTTTAATCTTCCGAGACCAGGGTAATTATATTATACATATTTATTTTACGTCTTTATTATACGCCACTACTTGCTTTAAGCAAACACAACATGCAGCTTGTTTTAAATTTTTTCATGGTTTGTAAAATTATAGAGTTTGTGCAAGACATCTATTTTATATTTCAATGGCCAATACAATTATAAAACTAGAGCTTCCGAAAAAAAAAATATTTACTTAATAATTTTAATACTTATTCTGTGTTTTGAATAGTGTATCGTACAATAATGAAAAAAAAAAACGGTTTTATCAAAAGTACATGAAAGTGCATTATTCTTATATGACTTAACACTTTATTTGTTCGATCTAACATAATTTGCTGAAATTAGTTAAATGTCGTACAAAAATGAAAAGAACTTATGAATAACTTTTGTAGCACTTTTTATCACTATTTTCATAAGAACTAGTATATATAATATTAAATGTTGATAATTATATATCAGGATTTGATAATTATATACTATACTGATAATTATATACTTATAATGATTTATTGATAATTATATATTTATACTGATTTATCGATAATTATATATTTATAATGATTTATCGATAATTATATATTTGTAATGATTTATTGATAATTATATATTAACACCGATTATAATATTATAATTATCAATTATTCGAATTTAAATCGATTCCAGTTCTTGGTTTTAAGTTTTTATTTTTGCTATTTAACAAAAAATAGAACGATTTTTATAGGTTAACTACTTTTTTTTGTTTGGATTTGTAGTTTTTTTAATTATTAATTTATTTATTTCTATTTTATTTTAATACTGAATAATTTACAATCTAATGATCGGATCTTCACTTTCTAAGACTAAATCTTCATGGTTTGAGGGGTGAGCTTAAATGTGCTAATCAATAAGAGCAGACGATATTTGAAATTAGGAAATCAGACACAGAAACGTACGTTCTCTGAATAAACATACCTTTTTAAGACGAATTCGAATTTCTGAAAGAAGGTGGAATTTCTAAATTTTAAATATTCTGAACAAATAAATAGAGGTGGTAGCTGCAATGTGGGAAATATGGTTCTCATAGTTCGGTCAGGTAGTCGATCCCAAGTTTAGAGCACATAATTTTAATTTTACTTTTTGCATATTTCACCATATCTCAAATTTTTTTTGAGCGAATTGAACAATTTTTGCACACAATTATAAAATTTGTTTATCCACAGATAATTCTAGGCAGACAATAAATTTTAGTAAACATTTAATATTTTTTATTATTTTATTTATTATCAGTCGAAAAAAGTTTGAACAGTTCAGGTATACAATTTTTTACATAGTTTTTAAAGCAAGCATTTTTGCATGGGAAAATATAAAGTTTGAGCGAAATTGGTCGAATAGTTCCTGACAAGTCAAATTTTAAATATACGACTTTTTTTAAATTTGATTTCTCAGAAACTATCAGACCAATTTCGCTCAAGTTCTGCAGGCTGACAAGCAAAATTACCCACTTTAAAATGATGTAAGAAATTGCATACATTAGATTTCAAAATCTTTTCGACTATTATTGAATAAAATAATAAATATTAACTAAAATTTATTTTTTGCATGGCATGGAATTATTTTTGGATAAACGAATTTTATTATTGAATTGCAAAAAAATTTTCAATTCATTTAAAAAGGTCTCGAGATATGGGGGAATATGAAAAAAATAAAATTAACATTATGAGGTCCAAACTTAGGATCGCTCTTTTGACCAAACTACGGGGACCATGTTTCCCTGTATTTTGGGAGTCAGCAATTCAAAACCGTCGAAAAAAAAGTAGATTTAATCAGAGAAAGTACGTTTTTGAGTATAATATTTCGTAACTTTTAATATCGTCTGCACTAATTAATTAGCATATTTGAGGTCATCCCCTCGAATCATTAAGATTGAGTCTTAGAACGTGAAGATGCTATGAATAATTTAAAAGTTATTCTGGGTTGTCTGTTTTCTTTCTTCTTTTTTGCTTTTTTTCGCATTGGGCATATGGATTATTAGTACACGATACCTAGTTATAGCAAACAAATAAATTGATATTTATTTTAAACCTCATCCTTCATATCGTCGCTTTTCGTTCTTAAATGTTTTCATATTTTAAATATTAATTAAAGCAACGTTTGGTTTTGGTAAATAAAACGCTTAGAGACTATAATAGAAAATATACGTGGTTCAAAAAAAGTTTTAAAAGTTGATTTTTTTTAAATTTAAAAGCTAGCATGTGATTTAAAAGTAATTAAATTTCTGATAGAAAAATGAAGAGAATAATTTTAAATAATTTTCAAGTAAAATTACTAAATAATAAAGAAGATTAGATTAAATGCGGCACTAAAAAGTATTCAAGTTCTAGATTCTGCGTTGGTGTTCATAGAAATCATTTATAAGAGAAAAGCGAAATATATTAATCTAAATAATTAATTGAAAATTAAATGAGCTAATTTCTATAGAAAAAAATGAATACGGTACCAATTATGCAATATAAATGCAAATAGATGCAAAACTACGTAAAATAGTTATAATAAGAATTACTGTGCAGTAATGAACTTAATGCCAAAATCTTTTTTCGACATCTTTTAAATTTGAAAATCTGAAATAATTAATTCAAAACGAATTCTAATTTAATAGAACTGAAATTATTTAGATAATGTGTCATATTGCACTCTATAGTTATTGATACAAGAACAAATAAATGCACCAGCTAGTTATGTGTTTAATGTTTTATTATGTGTTTAGTTATGTGTTTTACTAGTTATGTGTTTAATAGTTATTTGGGTCAATAATTATGTAGGTCAAATAGCTATGTAGTTTTCACTTTATTCATAACTTAAAAAGTACGTAACAATTGTTTAAACCTTAATGGAATTGCAAACACATTGTACGCAATATATAAATTGGGGATGAGGTAGGGCCGGATAGAGGGTTAAGACCAGATGTCTCGATCGTGTCAAAATCCGGTCTGTATTTTTAGCATACAAACTCTGAATTATACTTTATTGCTCAAGAAGAAGGACTTACCATGCGTTGTTGGAATTACGGCGTCTATGTAAGTTTGTTTCACCACAGCAATTCTCTAATGTTCTCTAACTTACCTTATTTATTGTTCATTACAATTACAAAAATTATTTTCGGATTAGATTATTATTCATTTACTAAAGATTCATACCTTAACGAATAATGAGGATTTAGTTCAATAATAGCATTGTTCTGTTACTTTTAAATAAACTTGCTATTGAACTTGAACCGGGTATAATTCGGCTTTGATCCCCACCTCCATCATAAGAGTTTATGCTGGGCCTGTGAAAGCTGCAGTGCAGCGGAGTAAGAAGAAAATTACATCACATCACATGTAAATGACATGATTTAATTGTTTTAAATTTTCGTATAAAATAAAAATATATGCTACTTTTACACTGAAATTTTATATATTTCTACATTTTCGATACAGTTAACTTATGTACACGTTTTTACTCCTCTAATGGGGTAAGACCGGGACATTTGACTTTACCTAGAGGAAAAATCATTAGTACTTTTATAACCATTCAGGAATTATATATTGTACGCAACTAAACAATGAATATCTTGATTGAATCTGACAGTTTTTAGATGAAACAGTTTTGCTTAAACAGGCCTTCTAATCTTCTCGACACGGTGGTAACCCACGTTCCCCTATAACTAAATGCATAACTCATATCTTTATAAATATAGAGAGATAACTATGTATAGTATTTGTGAAAAAACAATAATGGAAGTTGTAACGTGTGTATCAAATTTCTTTTTCCAAATGAAAAAAACTCAATATATTTTTTTCTTAATATACAGTCAACTTCAATCTCATCGAATTTTGAAGAGAAATAATTCAAAATATTAGATAGTTTGAACTAATGCAAATTCCCCTAAAACTTTCCATTATACTAATGTTGAACTTCATCTATACTTCGAATGCTAGCCCAATTTTTTGGTTAATTCGAAATCGATGCAGCGAAAATAGAAAAAAAAACGCTCATCCTTTTAAGTTCTTAATAGATTCGTCTTTACAATACAGATGATCTCATAGCCTCTCATCTTAAAGTACAACTGGTGCTCAATCATGCCTGTCATCTTCATAAAGATACTCGACTTCTGCAACAGACCGGCAGACTTTATCGCCCCTCTGAGTACCAGAGCTTTCATATATAATTTACAGACAAGGGTTTAGCGTTTTTTTAGGAACCTCTCGAAATTTAGGAAAGAAACGATTATAAGCTTCTTTGTTTTATTTTGTTCAGATTTCCTCTCTTTTTTTTTTAAAAAAAAAAAGAAATTTACAGTGTGTGTTAATAAACACACTTCAATATACACTTACTTTTTTTATTACTTTTATTATTTTCAGTTCAAAGTTATTATTATATTTCAATGTTATTGAATAGATTTTATTTTCGAAAATAATAGTTTATTATAATTCTTTTAAATTTACTTAAATGCAAACACATATATCAAACCAGATTTTCGGAAAATTAATCATTTTTAATCACGATACACATAGATAAGTAAGGGCTTACTTGATGATTGACCACATGGGCAGGGGTCAAGCACTTGCACCACAATGGAAATCCAATCCAATAATACGAGTCTACCACATAATCGTCTTTTCACATAATTGTCAAGTTTTCTCTCTCCAATTTTCAAGAATTTGCAAATGGAGAATTGATGACCTTAAAATAAGAAAAGAATGAAACTAGATTAAAGGGATTGTGGGTGGTGCTCTAAGAAATGAATGAATAACATTCATCCGTGACAGTGTATATTGATCACATTCCCAAATCAGCTTTTTTCGATTCCCTTCTAAAGTCTTAAAATTAATAAATAATCAAAGAAAGTTTGTTGAACATAATGTTAAAAATAACTTATTTATTGCTAATGATGAATAGTGCATTATATCTTGAGATTGAGGAAGACAAAAGCAATTGCGGGCAAAGGATTGATTGAAACACGAATTGTAAAGTATATATCAGATATACACGGTAAAAATCAGAACGCGCAAAATAGTGCACATGGGCCTATACCCTCCTTTCAGATATTTGCCCAATTGTTATATATAGTTGATTCCCTTATTGAGGAATCGTAACCTTAATGACATAACATGCGCACTTAACCGAGGAGTAAAGAAAAATAGAGTTCTTCGCATATCCATGGTATTTTGATAATAATGTAAAATTTAAGCAACGAATACTAACTTTTATCACAAGTTATTTTACATTAACCCATATAAAAGCTTTTGGCTTTAATGTGCCCAAGGATTATGTAAGTATTAATTTCCAATTTACAATAGAATTTATAATAAATATACGAATTTCAGGTTATAATTAAAATTAAAAGAGATTTTAAGGTTACTTTATTTTTTGTGAAATATTACATTTGATTCTATACTGCAATATTTATTGTTATTTTTAACTTTAATCAGTGATTATTTTATATTTTGGGTTATTAAAGTTATAGTTAATTCAAATGTTTTTCTTCTCCCACCTCAGTTCAAATTAAAAAGAATCTATTGCAGTACATAAATTTTTTCATATAAATATGGAGATAGAAGAGGCTTCAGTTTGTGGCCTTTAATTTGTATACAAAGCTTAAGTTAAATTTAGTTTGTTCTTGTCGTTATTTAATTACTATCAATTTCACAAAGATTAAATTACAATTCAGTAACTATATGGACCATGAACCACATAACATAAAACAGCGATTAAAGTGTTGTGGTTTAGCTATTCTTGAGAAGAACCAGTGTTCTAACCCCGGTTGTTGCTAACCATATTGTCACTATCATAGCATTGGACTAGAAATAATGGAGTAATAACCTCCCTGTCCAATCTCGATGACGCAGGATAGTTTTACTTATTTATTTTACATGTGATTCCAAGTACAAATTTTTATTGAAAAAAAAGAGTCAAAACTTTTACGAACGTGTGCCAATCTGTAAATTTTTACTGAAAGGAATAACCAGTAAACGAAAAAAAAATTTCATGTTAGTTTTCAACGATGAGCACCTAGGATATGTAGAATTAAGATTATTTTGGAAACTTATATTTTTAAAGCTTTTATGTTTTGCCATGCCCTTACGTTTAAAGCTTTGAGCTTATGTTTTAAAAGCTTATGTTTTTAAATTAGATAAGGAATGTATAGGATGCTACATGTAGAGTGTTAAATACTTAATTTTAGTAAATATTTCCAGAAATTAAAAAAGCATGTACATCAAAAATAAAAAAGGTAAAGAAAAAAGTATGTCGAAGGGTTAAACACAATAATGAAAACACTTCCATGTTAACACATTTTTTGATATTTCTCAAAAAATATTTAGGAAATCATTTTATAAATATAGAAGTGTTAAAGTCATGCAATTTCTCGTACTTATCAATGAAGTTTAAAGCTTTTAGAGGTTTGAGTGAACGGTAATAAATTACAAAAGGAAAATAATGTTTTTGAATGTTGTTAATGTTTGTTTGTTAATGTCCAAAAATGAGGCAGTAAATTTGTAACTTGTAGTAATTATTTTGGCTATTATATGCGATAATTGCACAAAATTTCGTAACACTGGCTTAAATACTTAAGGAGATATGGACATTTTTATAAAAAAAAAAATTCGCCTTACGTTTTTTTTTTTTTTTTTGCTTCAACTGAATGCTTAATAAAATTAAATGTTTAATAAAAATGTTTAATAAAATTAAAACATTTTTTGGAGCAATTTAAACCTATTTACAAAATTGTTTTAAATTTGAGAAAATTTTGCTTAAAATTGTGAAATTATGAGTGATTGAATTTGTTGTTTTATACTGCGCATGCTCAAAAAAATTTAATTTTTTTAGTCTTAATATTGTAGTGAATCGTATTTGACAACTAATAAAAAAAGTTCGATTTGAATATCTTAAAAATTTAAAAAGTTTCAAGCAATTTTTAAAGTAGTTTTCCTATTTTTTAAAAGAAAGGTCAAAATGATTAGGGGTTTTCCACAAATTTCATTTTGTACTATTAAACAAGATTTATTAAAACTGACTGCACTGTTTGGATAATTCCTCATAAAAGTATTTTTTCATATGTTTTCTTTCCTTATAAAATCACATTTTGGTATAAGAACGTTTATTGTAAGGTACTATTAATTGCTATTTAATTTTGTACTACAACACAAAATAAAATTTGTAGAAACCCAATATCATTTTGAGCTATCTCTTAAAAAGTACAAAAACTACTCAGAAAATTATTTGAAACTTTTTAATTTTTTAGGATATTCAAATCAGAGTTTTTCATAAATTTGCCAAATACGATTCATTACAAAATTATGAAGAAAAAAAGGTTAAATTTTTTCCGCGCATGTGCAGTATAAAAGAACTACTTTAAATACTTACACAAATTTCAGCGAATTTTCTTCTAATTTTGTAATTAATTTCAAATGTTCTAAAAATGCTGCTTAATTTTTTGAAATTATTTTAAAAGCTATATATTTTATTAAATATATTATATATATATATTATATATATATATTATATATATATATTATATTACATATATATTATATATGTATTATTTTAAAGCTATATATTTTATATTAAAATGATTTTAAAGATATATATTTTATACTCGTATAGTTAAATGTCTCTAAAGTTGTTTAACCCACATTTTGACATTGACGTAAACAAAGCCCGTCAATGGCATTTGTTTTTCATTTTCAAAAGTACAAATCAAAGGTGGGGCAATAGCTTTCCATTGATATTTTCAAATTAAAGAATTTGGTGGTAAGTATAATTACCCCGACTTTATAATGGATTAAATAGAAAAAATAACCAATTGAACTTATTAAACTTATACTTTTTTTTAATGATTTAATAAATACTTTTTTTACAGTGACAGTGGTGATAGCTTTTTTCGTCTGCTGGGCTCCATATCACTCACAGAGGTTATTGTTTTTATATGTGTCTTTATATGGGGAATGGACCGAACCACTCAGAAAAATCAATCAGGATTTATTTTCTCTGGCAGGTACAGTTAGTTTGCTTGCTCATTCTCTTTTTCTCGCACTCTTTGTAAAGAATAAGTAGTTTTATCCAAACTGTATATTTAATAATATTTACCTTTGTCTTGCATATTCTGCCAATATAGAAAGAACAAAGAAGAATAAATTCTAACAAATGAAGGTGCCATGTGATCAGGGCAACTCAGATATAAAAATGACTGAAATATGAATGTAGAAATATTTTTGTTACTTTAAATTAATCACTTTTAAAAATTTTATCTCAAGCTGTTCTCAGTATCAGCTAAGAACTAAAAATTCCTGAATGAATATTACTACACTATTTTTTGCTTTTATAATTGTTAGTTCTGCTATGGTTTATCTTAGGTTCTCAAGCTATACATATAAATTTACTTCTCACTCATCAGGAATGTAAAATTGTTTATAAATTATCAGAAATGCATACAAATAAAATTAAAAGAAATGTATATAGTAAATATTGATTTATATTTTACAATTTTGGGGTAAAAATGTAATATTCTAATTAAGTATATTTTGCATTAATTATAGAAAAACTCCCAAAAAACGGCAATGAAAAGCATTATTTGGCAAAAACATTAAGAAATAATGATATCACACTATGGTAGCCGTAGAAATGCTAAAAAGCTAACTTAGATGCGAATATAATCATAATACTTTTAGTTCGACTTACCTTTAAATAAAATCGATAATAATTCTTAAAATTCTGAATGACGATTTTGCTTTTTACCCACATAAGTATTCATTTAAAAGGTTTAATGTGCATATTTCTTACATAATTTTTGAAAACTTATTTATAAAAAATGATGTTTGCAATACACACTGTATTAAAAATGCGCTTGTTTATGAAAAAGTATGTATGTATATATATATATATATATATATATATATATATATATATATATATATATATATATATATACACAAATTAACATGAAAAACATGAATAAAATAAAAAACTAAATGGTAGAGAAACAAGAATGGTAAAAGCAAATAGTCGTTATCAAGACACATCTAATTGCTATAAATGCGATATTTCTGAATAAAGAATAATTATCCTAAGATAAAAATTATTCTTTATATGTGTCGATATCGCAAAAAACCTTATGTTGTAAAAAATCATGAAATAAAAGAAAAATGTAAAAAGAAATCGAACTTACCGGCGGGAATTAAAGCGCGGTTTAGGTTTAAAAGTACAATAATAAAACAGTTAACAAAAATCGCGAAGATGTAAAATATTGGAAGTTGTGCTTATAGCTTGAATCGAATAAAATAAAATTAAAAAATATATATATATTTGATCGAAGAAGAAGAAAAATTTTTTAGTAAAATATTAGTGCTGCCATCTATGAGAAAAAATAAAAAATTAAAAATTGAAATAATAATAAAAATTTTTAACGGATTGATTAAATTAGCAGACTAAAAAATATCATTCAAAGGGAAATTAATTTAAAAGTCAGTTTGTACAATTGGATAGAAAGCCGCTTATAGACTTTATCCTTCATTCATAAAACCTTACATAATTTTACAGATTACACATATCCATCTTTCATAGGGTGACTTATTTAAAAATCAGAGCCTGCATACAGGAATAGAAAACCGTTTATAGGTTTTATTCTTCACTCATACAACCTTACATAATTTTAAAGTATACACATATCACCTGCATTCATTTGGGGTGGTTCTTTACGAACCAGAGCCCATTCCACTTATACAAAAATAATAAATAAATAAATAAATAAATAAATAAATAAACTGTTTATTATACTGGACAATTAAAATTAAATTAATTTTAAGAGGCTACAAATACTAAAAAGTAACTAAAAAATATTTAACTAATCCAGTATAAAAGGTCATACATCCAAACTATTCCGTCCAGTGGCTTTAGGAATAGTTTATCATAGTTAGTTCCTACCTTGAAAAAATCAGAGCTCATTCTTAAAACAGAAAAATTAAATAAAAATTAAAAATTAATGTACCAAGTTTTTTAAGATATTTTTAAAATAGAATTTAAGAAATGAACTAGGAAAATGGCTTTTAATTAAATTGCTTTTATATATATCAGTATCTAATAAAAACTCGTTATAGTTAGAATTATTCCTATAAAATCTATGAATTTGATTGGCAATAATATTAGAAAAAACCTTATTGGCTAGGTTAGAGTTAAAATCAATGCATTTTTTAACTGGAAATTTAAAATCATTTCTTTTGTCAAAAAGTTTAAATGTAATATTTTTATCTTCATTAATATTAAGAGTCAAATCTAAAAAAAATTGCTGAAGAATTACTATTATTTGTTTTATTAAGAATTAATTCATTTAGATAAATATGTTTTGCTAGAATATCGAAATCATTAAAATTAATAACTAATAAATCATCAATGAATCTGAGAAAGAGAGAATTAATTGGAAGATTAACATGTGATTTTACAAATCTATATTCTTGTAGAAAAAGAAAAATATTGCAGATGTTAGTACTAAAATTATTTCCCATGGGAATACCATTAATTTGTTGAAAAAGGTGGTCATTGAAAAGAATATAATTGTTGTTAAGGTTAATATGTACTAGAAAGTTCCAGTTATCTTCATTAATAATATCACTGAGATTAAACATGCTATGAATTTGAAGAAGGTCATCATGAATTTTATTAGTTGGAAGGGAAGTATATAGGTTTTCGAAATCAAAACAGTGAATTGAATCAACATTTTTTAAAGTTTTTAGTGTATTTAAAACCTGAATGCTATTTTTAATATTCCAATTTAAATAGTTATTATTTTTAGTAAGTTTATTAATTTTGTTATAAACTTTTTTAAGAATATTCTCAAAGTAAATACCGATTTTTTTCATGTTACTATTAACGCCACTTGCAATAAACCTGAATTTGGTTGGAGACTTATGGAATTTTGGATTGGCAAAAAGAAAAGAAAAATTGTTAATATTATTTGGTTTAATTTTAAGTCTTTTATAGCATTAATTTTATTAATAATAATATCACTGTTGGTGTTAAGTTTTTTGTAGGTAATATTGCTATTAAGTTCATTGGAAAGAAGTTGTTTGTAAAAAAATTTTCAAATAATTGCAAAATTATTACTAGCTTTATCAACAGTGGTAATACAAAATTTATTTTGAATATTTTTAATATCTTGTCTTAGAACAGAGTTAAAAATTAAATCCTTATGAAAGACTAATTTGTCCCTTTTAATATTGATTTTAAAATCTTTAATGATATTCTCTCTCCATTCAAAGAAACCTTCAATTGGGAAATTATGTTTGTAAGATAATTTTAAAATAAAATCATCGAGATTTTTAATAAAAATGGAAATAACTTTGTTTTTAGAAGTTGGAAAAGATGGTCTAAATTTTGAACCTAAAGACATAAATTTTTTAATTTTATCATTATCAATAATATCTAAATCCCCTGTAATAACGTGTTTATGGAAATTATCAAAAAAAGGAGTATCTTTAAATTCATCACAATTACATACATAGTTTAAATTATCTGTAGCTAAATTTCTATAATTACAGATTAAATTTTTTAGACTCTTAGTGTATCTAAAAGTTGTTTTACAATTAAGTTGGAAAGGAAGAAGGTTTTTATTTTTACCTATAATTGCATTTATGTTATGATTATTAAATATTTTATTGGTAAAATCTAAAACAAAATAATCTGGTTTGGGTAAATCCTTGTGCTTATAATTATTTTTAAACCTATATCTAGCTAGATCTTCAACTAAGTTTAAAAAATTAGAAAAATATTGTTTTGAATTAATTTTTACTTGATCTAACTTTAAAAAATTTAAAAGTTTGTTGTGAAAATTAAGTTTAACCCCTAGAATTTTAGTTTTAATAGATTTAATAGCATTAGGTTGATCATAGCAGTTAATGCAATCATTAACAAAATCTTTTAAGTTATATTTAATTTTATTTTTACTGTTACCTCTTTTTCCTCCATTATTATTATTGTAATTTTTAAAAAGTTTGAAAATATTATAAATACACTCATTATTATCAAAAGATTTAAAATTGAAGTTAGTATTTAGACCGTAAGGAAAAATAGATTCATTAATGATCATATATTTATTTTCAACCTCAAGACGTTTTTTAGGGTTTTTAACGAAATTCAGAACCTCTATTGAAATATTTTTAAACCCGTGTTCAGAAAAATTTTTAATTTCAAGGCTATTGTTATTATTACAGTTAAACTTGTTTGTTAAAGACCTATGTAAATGAATTCTTTTGTGAAGGGGTTGGGAGGTTTGTCCTATATATATTTCATCACAAATTAAACATTTATTCTTATAAATACAGTTGGTAGCCTTTCAAAGAGGGAAATTTAAAGAAGAATTAGCACTGACGAGCGATTTGCAGGTTAATCATCGATTATCCTTACATTTAAATTTATCATTGGAATTATTAGCAATTTGATTAAACTGAAGCAGGGTGCTAACCTGAACATAAAAATATTTCATTGTCATTTTAGAGCTTATACACTTTTCAGAAAACTATTGCTTGCACCATTCTTGAACAATAACTTGCAAGATAAGTCCCATCATAATAATTTTACCATCAATAATGAAATAAGTAACTAAAGGAATTGTTTTTATAAAATACACAAATTTTTTCAACAAAAAATAGCAATATTAATTTCCGTCCTAATATATCTTAGCATTTTGTAAAGCAACATTATAAACGCTGCAAAGAAAAAAATTTTGAAATAGCGAGCTTGTTTTTTAATTTTCCGAATTTTTTTTAGATATTTGACTGTTATTATCCGATAATTACCGGTCTAATTGAAATTATTTCATCGTATTTTACTTCTTCGGGGAAACAGTTTTAAAAAATGAACTAATAAATCTTAACAGTGAAATCTGAATTAAAACGGAAATAAAGTTTGGTCAGATTTTACTCGATAATGTGATTTGCATAAGGCAAAGACAATAACAGCATAACGATATAACTTTTTTATTGTCATCTAGTAGTAACAAAAAGGATTTCGTATAAAGAAATTTTTTTTAAATCATTGCATTATTTTAAAAAAAAGAATTAATTATTTCTTATGAATAATAAAATTTAAATGTTGGGTGTATTTTAAAAAAGGTGTATTTTAATCAAAATGTAAAACAATTCTGTCTGAATTGTTAGTTAAAAGCAATTTAATAATAAAACTATGTATACAAATGTAATGATGGAGTCGTAGTTTTTTATTGTTGCCGGTACACTTTTATTGGCCAGAAAATCAAATGATAAAATCCAGCTTTCCCACATTAATTTGCATATTTTGTAATGATAATAAAATTAATAAAAGTAATAAAGGTATTGTTTAAGTGGAATATATTTTTGTGTCCAAAATTTAAAGGTATTATCTTGTAATATTTATTTTTCTTGTTTTACTCTGCTATTAGTATGTTTTTGATATTGAATGTTTTCTAAATTAAGAGTTTTAAACTAAAGGCGTTGTTTCTCTATTATAACGTAATTCTATGATATTGCTTGTGAAAAATTGCGGATCAAATTATGATAAAAAGTATTGGTACCTTGAGTGCATTATTCATAAAATCCACTTTACGGTACTTGCATTTTTAAGAATTTTGTGCTAAAAAGTTTACTAATATAAATTTAATTGCAGTGATTTTATAGTAAATATTACTGTTTTAAAATTATGGTATATCAAATATTCTATTCCAAAAAATATTTCGGACGCAATGGATTTTGCGGTAAAATTTACCAACACCTGGAGTGCCGAGACTTTTTACCGTAATTTCATTCAGAATTTTTTACAGTGCACTGAGCTCCATATTAAGTTAAACTTATTTAAATCTGAGTCTAAACTAGTTAACTGTTTCTCGATTATTTTGTTTTTGGTGTAAATTGCGTTAATAGACTATTATCAATTACCGCTAAAGAAATTAGTTAAATGATTTAGAACTTAACAATCAGTTACAGGCATAATGTGACGCATGTGAAAATTATATTAAATATATCAGCCTGTTTAGAACTTAAAAATATTAAATTACGATAGTGAACTCGCCAAATTCTTTGTAACAATATCCCTTTAATTTTAAATGTTACTTTAAAAATTGATACTGAAGCGAAATTATTTATGTTTTCTGTTAGATCTTAATAGAATCATAAGAGAAATGGAATCATACAAGATCTTTCATACTTATTACCGATCGAATTTTTCTCAAAATAAATAATTAATTTTAATTTTGAGAAATGAACATTGGGCTTGGAAAGTGGGGGCTCAAGCGTAAGCAAAAATATTCTTCATAGTACATATAATTTCAACTTTTGTAAAAAAAGAAAAAAAAATGTTTTATGCTACAATTATTGTGCGAAGCAATTATCAGAGTTTATGAGCCTCAACGAACAGTGGACTTAGCCCATTAATAAATTGATCAAAATTTAAGTATTTATGATCAATTACGACACTAAAATGCAAATTTGGCACCTATGGTTAATTCTGTGTGAATGCCTATTTTTCCTTTCAAACTGAAGAAATTAGAACAACGTATTGCAATTGTAGTACAGGGTGTCCCAAAACGACCGCATAAACTCTGCACGGCTAGATTCCTCGTTGGGAGAACATAAAAACTGCCCAAAGAAGCGTTCCATTACGATCCATAGTTTACGAGAAAAATACGAAAAACAAAGTATGACGTTACTGTCGGTGCAAGAGAAAACACTTTATTGAACATATCAACAACAGTATACTATGCACAATTTAAAGCAGAATATGTGCGGCGAACGTTTAAATATTATCATCTTGAAAGATATGCAAATACTGTTGTTGATATGTCGAATAAAGTGTTTTTTTCTTGCACCGGCAGTGACGTCATACCTTGTTTTTCGTATTTTTTTCGCAAACTATGGATCGTACAGGAACGCTTCTTTGGACAGTTTTTATGTACTCCCAACGAGGAATCTATCTGTGCAGAGTATATGCGGTCGTTTTGGGACACCCTGTTTATTGCAACGTATCCAACTATTTATATCTGTCAGGATATTACTTATTGCTAAATTAACCTGATGCTAAGTATATGACATCTCACTGATTGATTTAAAACTCATTGATTTAAAAAAAAACTATGCAATTTTCCCGCAAGTGTAGCATTTTTTTCCTGAATTCACCTATTGTCTAAAATATAATCTATGCATCTTATTTTTACAACCTAACCAACATGGACATTTTTTTCAGGATGTTTTTATTACTTTAATTCGACCATCAATCCTCTGCTCTACAGTGTTATGTCCAATCGTTTTCGAGTTGCTTTTCGAGAAAAAATATGCGCAGGAAATCCTTGCACTTGCTTCTGGTGTTGCTTTTGCTGCTGTTGGAAATGGTTGCAATCAAGGAGCCTCCAACCATCTAGTTCTGCTTCATCTTCCAATCGCATACCTCACGCCAATGCAGCTGTTCCTACTCCAGAACCCCTTCTCCAAACTCGCTTGAACACCAACACACGAGACAAAGTTGCCCCTGATGTTAAAAATCTCTCAAAATACATGGGATTATCCTATTCGGATGAAGCCAATCACAACAATGGGGAAATGTCCCGTCGCAGATTCAGCTCCGATCCAAACTTTTCCATGCGTTTGCAATTTAATCAGTACAAAGATTTATCTGATGGAAGTGTGTACCATTTAGCCAAAGAGAAACTGAGTCCAGAATTTGGAAACTGTGATGGAGAATGCGTGAGTTGCACAAGTTGCAATAGCGTTTTTTCCACCAAACACAAAGTGATGCGCTATACCCCGCTTCCAGTTTGGAATGAAAGCACATTTGTTGGTCAATCTAAAAAGATATATTTCCAAGAAGAGTCACGCGTATAAATTCAACTGTTAAAGTTAATTTACAAGTTTTATTAAGCAGTGCTCTAAGTGTTGTACTTAAATGTGTTTTTTTTTTCAAGTGAAAAATAGTGTTCTAACAGTGTGTCGTGCGTTACGTGTTATTACTGGTGCTCCAATGAATGAAAATATTATATTCTGAGTGGTGTGAAAATATGTTCTAAGTGCTATGTCCTTGAAAGAAAATGGTATGTTCTAAGTGAAAATCCCTGAGTGAAAATAGTATAATCTGAGTAGTATATACCTGAGTGAAAATGGTGCGCTCTTGGTGGAAGTAAGGAGTTCCCAATTTTGAGTGCTATTTAAAACATTTCGGTCTCAATGTTTCCAGGTTATAATGTTAAATATTCTAACCCAGAAAACAATGACAGCTTATTTACAAATGTCAGATTTTTGCAAACCTTCAAATCCTGACTGGGGCATGCAAATCTTTTTAGTTTTGAATGTATATGCATACATCAATAAATAAATAAAGGAGAATAATTCTAAAAATACACGCATTTTGCAGAAATTTGAAATTTTAGATATATATTTCCCCGTTTTTCAAGTGTTAAGCAACTAAATGTTAACTTCAGATTTTAATGGTGGTAGTTGTTCTATAATTCATTTATACTGTCACTTATATTGCACTTTTTGCTTGGTAAAATGATATTAAGGAGCCAGCTGAACTTCTTATTCTAAAAAGTAAGAATAACAATATCATGATTCCATTAAAAATTTGTTTTCCATAATGATATTGTGAGAAACGAGTTGCTAATGTTAAAAAATAATTACAAAGGTAATGAATTTGAGTTATAATAAGAGAAAATCATAAAAGTAACATAAATTAGTAATTATTTTGTCTCATTCGTAACTATACAAATTATTTATGCAGATAACTTAATTTTGACACAAATCCAACAAGACTTGTGCGGTGTTGTGAAAAGTTTAAATAATTCAGCATGATTAAACTCGAATCCTCATGTTTTTTTTATTTGAAGATCATATCTCATCAACTTCTTTCAACGTTTCAATTAGGAAAAAAAACTTAATGCTATTGAAAGATATAGTAAAAATTTTAGTTATTTAATTAAATCTTTTAAGTAACACCATATTGATATTTTTTAAAACTTACTATGATTTAAAATAAATGTTCTTGAAAGCAATATTTTATACTCTCGCCATTCAAATTGATCTATGCCTATTTAGTAAATTTAAAAAGCTTATGAATCAAGTTAAAAAATATTAAAGAATTTATGATAAATGTGCAAAATTTTATAAACGTAAGAAGTAATCAAAATGTTATAAATATACTAGTAAAATTTTATACAATTAAATGAGAAAGTTACACGTTCACTAGCTTCTGTATGAAACTCAAAAATTTCCATGAAAAGTTTTAGAAATTTAATAAAAAAGACAATTAACGTTTCTAAACTTATTTAACAATATCTGAATATAAATTTTGAAAAAAAAACATTTAATTGATTATTTGCATTTATATATAAAGTAGAGCCTTTTCACAACAGATCATTATGAGTCAGGGCGTTAGTAATGAAAGTATAAGCTTCATAATTTCGTGACCAACGGCATGATTGATGCAATGTTGTCAGTTTTTTTCTAGAGACGTTGTCAAGATAGACGTCTTACCACCACTGAAGATCAAACAATAAACCGTTTTATACTTCAAAAGAGTATATTCCCTAATTACAGTTACTAATTACGTATTTGTAGAAACGCAAAACTGAAAAGAAAATGCTTTGTAATAATTAAATTTTAAACGTTAAAAATAATTAAATTTCCAAAATTGTGAGTCGTAGAAAATTTGAAAGTGTTTCATCTAAATATATTAAATTTCAAACTAGTTTCAATATAGTTAAAACGGATCCTGACAACAATTAAATTACAATAAATATTTGCTTTTTAAAGTATAAGAAAATAGAAAGGAAGGGTATTATGAAGGAACTAACTCTTTAAAATGTTCAATATAATTTTTGGTAAAAAAAAAATATTTTAACTTTCATAACTAATAAGAGCGTCACTAAACAAAAAAATATTTGTTTCAGTTTTCTCACTAACTACTGCTTAATCACTTTCAGAAATAAAACCCTCCCTTTTGATGATTTAGCAATCCATGAGCTGTATTTCGTTTAATTTTTAGAATGAATTCGCCTCAAAATCACGTATTTTCTAAAGAAACGTGTTGTTATCTAGAATGAAGACTAGACTAGTATGACTAGAGTAAGACTAGACTGATGGAAAAAGCCCACCGGTTGTAAGGTGTTCAAAAAAACTGGCCTCGTGCTAGGAAGATCCCGGATTCGAATCTTGCTTCGGGCATGGGTGTAATTTATACCTCTGTTCTATACATCCTTATTGTGTTGTTGGGACTACATTAATTCACCCATATATTGTCCACAAAAAGGTGATTAGTTGAAAATTTATTACGGTAACCACAATACTTTTTTTAAAAAAAATTTACGAAATTCGCTTCCTTGAAGGAAGCTACGATAATTATGTTGTTGCTTTGGTGAAATTTTTGCTTAGAGCAAATATCAGAAAACGATTTCATCAAAGCGAAGAAAGTTTTATGACATTTAAATATCCGTTAATAATATAAATTACAGTGATCTTCCTTTATTTTTTTTTATACTTAATCTTTTTTAAATTTTTAATTTTAAGAGCTTTTTTGATTAACGCTCGCATTATTTTAGAGGCGGGTTTTATTTAAATGTAAGCGATTTTTTTTTTTGTTACTTCATTTCTTAAATGTCTTTAATTTTTTTCTTGCTTTTAACATACGTAGCTTTTCAACAATTTATGTGAGACAACAAATAAGGATATGTAACGAAGTTTTAGGCCAATTAGTTACAATTTTAATATTTTGAAGGGAAAACCTTAAATGCACAAATAAGCTTGAACGTAGAGACAACATAAGTTGCGAAAATGCTGACAAAAACATATCTTCTCCAAATAAACACACTGATATAAATTCGGGACTTTTAATATTGGGAAGAAGTAATCACAATAAGGAAACTGGAAAATAGGATTAAAATAAATTATCCAGAAGTGTAAAAAAAAAATTGAGTCCGCAATTTTATTTCTACGAATAGGATCTTTTTATCTTCAAATTAACACCAAAATTTCCTCAGTATGAGATGACTTCACACTTTTCATTCAAATATCCACAGAACAGCAAAACAATCATAAATTTGCTGGCATGAATATAAATTACGATAAAAAGAAATCATGGAACAAAAATATTCTTATCATTTATGGGCAAGTCTCCATCACAAATTTTGGAAATAAAAATAATGTGCTGTAGGAATAATAAATTATATAAAATCCACAAAATAACATCTGAATCTGCTATAATAACTTCTCATCTTATTGCCAGATTTGCAATGTTATCAGATTTGCCAGATTAAGAAAAGGGCAGCTTATCTATGAAAAAATTTAACTAGAATCCCCTCCCGTCAGCGATAGTTTAAATTCCAGAATCGAGCACAAAATTCCACACTTTAAAAAAGAGTTTCTCAAAAATGTAACATCATGACAAATTGAAACATATCAAATATGACTAAGTTCAAGCTTTTTCAGTTTATAATCATCAAATATTCGAAAGGAAGTCTAATTAGATAAAAGCTTACTGAACTTACCTTCGTTCCAAATTTATATCACGTAAAAAGAATATCTTTAGGTTGGAAATCAACTACTTCCTTTACCTATTCCTATTTTTTTTAAATATACTTAGCCGAAATTTTTATTTACAAACTAAAGTGAATGGTCAGAGCTGTTTCAATTTCGAGCACGTCACTGCACACAAAAATAAGTATATCCTGCTTTTATATTTGATTATATTTGCTTCGGAGCTATTTTGACAAATTTTTGCTCAACTTTGAGAAACCCTTTTATTTACAGTGTGTATTTTTTTAAAAAAAGCACACCCTTTAATGTTTGGATTTTCCGTATATTTAAATTCGGTGTGACTTATCGGGATCTTTAAAATATGGTTTTAACAGTCTAACCAGTGAACCGATCAAATATTTACGCTCTGTAATGTTTTTTTTAAAGATCTTCCGCACATTGAAAATGTAATAAAGTTGGTGACAGTAATGTGACGTACAACGCAGGTCTACAATTGTTTTTTTTTGTGTTTGTTGCTGTAAATTCTAACTTGCAGGGATAAGAGTAGTTGGAAAGTAAAAAAGAGGAAATTCAAGAATGAATATATATATATATATATATATATATATATATATATATATATATATATATATATATATATATATATATATACATATATACACAAAATATATACAAAAATTTGACAAAAAAGTGCAATTCTTAAATTTGTAAGCCATGTGATTATAAAACCCGATGAATAATTTTAAAATTGCATGAATATATAAATATGAATCACATGCGCATGATTTTGAATTAAGAGAATATGAATCACATGCATGATTTTAAATTAAGAGAATATGAATCCCGAAATGAGGCTTTTAAATCACGTGAATATAAAACTCTATATCGAATTTAAAAAATGCGAAAATACAAATCATTATGCGTAATTTTTAGATCACGTAAATACGAATCACGGTGCGTAATTTTTAAATAGCGCGAATACGAATCCTACTGTCTAATTTTTAAAGCACGTATAAATAGGAAAATCGATGTTTGATATTACAACCGCAAAAAAGAATCACGACATTGGATTTTAAGCTCGCGTGAATACGAATCGCTACATAAGGTTTTAAAAGCACGTAATTACAAATCGCGATATTGGATTTTTAAATCTCGTAAATAAGAATCGCAATGTACGACATTTAAATCGCCTGATTAAGAATCGCAACGTTCAACTTTTAAATCAGGTAAAAACGAAAATCAATGTTTGAGGGATGAATGAGCGGAAAATTTAATTCCTTATAAAATATTTTAACTTGTGCAAAAAAAAATTCAGCGGAAATTAGCGGGAAAAAATGGAAAAATCTGAAAAAAAACGGAAATCCGCTAATCCGCTGAAGAATCACATCCCTGAACTTGTAACGTTGATTTCAAACACACAAAGAATTTTTCTTTCATCGTTTTTTTGAAGATTCTTTATTACATAATATATAACTTTATAACATAATATTTAGCATTCTCATTCCTATCTGAGAAAATACTTCTTTTGTCTAATATTTAGAACTCATTTTGACTATATTTATTACTCAATTATATAAGTCATTTATGACACCATTCTAATTTAAGAAGTATTAGCTTAATTACGCTAAATGCATTCACACAGCTGATGAATTTTGAAGAATTGTAGTGATATCTAAAAAATAGCAATATCTTGTAGTAAAAGTTTTATTTTTTCACTTGAAAAAAGTATTTATAGCAATCAGTTAAAAATTCCTTGGTAACAAGCATAGCTTTTTGCGGGACTGTAAAAAATATGCAATTTGCAATTTAGTTTTGCTGAAACTTTAAAAAAAGACAGATGTTGGATTAAAGATAAATAAGCTCTAAAAATAAAATATAAGGCTCTAAAGATCGAAAATATCAGGAAACATCTTTAATCTTATTTTAAATTAAGCACAACTTATTCGAAAAAAGTTCCAATATTTCTGGCAATAACGTTTTAAATACAAAATAATAAAATTTCCTTTATAAGCTTTTACACAATAAGATTTTTACAATCTTATTACAAGCTCATCTTACTCAAAATTCATGCAAACACTCTTGGCGAGAAATATGACATTTCCTCGAGACTGGTAAAATTACGTATTTTGACATTGAACAGCGCTGAATTTTTAAAAGACGAAAAATCAGTTAAAATGTAAAAACAAAATTATTAGGTTCTAAAAGTAGAAAATTAATAAAATAAAAAAATTTTGTATTGGAAATTGCTCATCGTATTCAAGACCGATTCAGAATTTTTGGAACTGGAAAACTTCCATAATTTGCAAATTTGCTACGCTGAAATTCTATATAGTAGAACAGTTTGAGAAAACAGTTTACAATAATCTAGATAAGATATAAACTTCAAAGTAATCAAGTATTTTTCTAAGACAAAACAAAAAAAAAGTATCCCCATTGAATCTAACATCATCATAGCTAATATTTACATGAGTAATATGTCACTGTAATTTTAATACAGTAAAAATTCTTTCATAATAATGCATGAGTACTAGTTATGAGCAAAATATTTTTCAAATATAATTTTTTTTCCTTATTTATTGATTAATAAAACATTATATCAATAAATAGTGAGTTTACGTTGTAAGGTTTAGACTTCTTTATAGAAATTTAGAAAGTATTTAAAAGTAATGGGATTTTAGCTGGCTTCGTTAAAATATTTATGCGCATAATAAAATCCATAGCAGTTTATGGAAAAAATTAAAACTTCAATATCTTACTATATAAAACCTTAATTTTATTTAAAATGAGGGATAAACTACTTTGAAATAATCTGTGATATTTAAACATTTTAAAATTTTTATTTAGAATAGATCAAAGTCAGGAATTTCTGTAAATTCTTCATCCGACAGACACAGTAAAAAAATCCGGATCAAACTACGATAAAGTACCAGTACTTTGAGTGCATTATAAGTACATTCTATTTTAATGCAAAATTCATTTTTACCGTAAAATATTTGACAATAATTTTTTCAGTCATGTTCATTTAATTAGAGTAATTTAGTGAATTTACCATAACTACTACTGTAAAAATTACAGCATATCAAATTTTTTTTCATTCGCAACGTGTCCTCGTAACAAGGAATTTTACGGTAAAAAGTACCGGTACCCTGAGTGCCGGTACTTTTGTCTGTAAATTGATCCAGATTTTTTTATAGTATACATTTTACCATACTTTTGATATTCTTGTGATAAATGATATTCTATAAGTATACTGTTGGCTGTTTCATCTACTTTTTTTTTTAATTTTTCATGTTCATGAAAAATGATACAGTGTGAAATTTCTGTGTATGTACAAATCATGTTAAGCTCTCTTAGATGTCTTCTTAAAATGGTGTAACAAGTCATGTTTGTCTATTTTAAAGAATTATGTTCATCTCATAATGGTGTACTAAAACTTCACAATAAATATGAAATGTGCTTTTTCAGTATCCTTTATATACCAAAAATTAATTTAATTAAGTTCAGCTTAAAACTTTTTATGAATGAAGTGAAATCAATTTTATAAAAAAATGCTGAAATCTGTTACAATATAAAAGAGTATTGATAGTCCTAATTACTTTAATTTCATCGAGTACGAAATTTTAATGTTTTAAAAAATTATTTATTACAACCATTTGCACAAATGTTTTTTTCTTCGTAACGTTTACTAATTCTGCAATCAGACATAGGGGACGCTACTAACAAACAATTTTGTTTACTGGGAAGTTTTCAACGCTCGATAATATCCTTACTGCACTATATAAACGACGACAATAAACAATGTTGTACGATTAATGAAATCTATGTATGTTTTGGTAGTATCAAAATATAGTAATAACTTTCTCATTATCTATTATTCATTTTGATATTGTGTTGTGTTTCATTGATGAGAAAAAACTTTTTTATCTATATATTAGACATATTAAGCAAATAAGGAAAAGGAACTGAAATCTTTTGTTAAGGAAAAAAGTATAACTTGTATTACTTATATATATATATATATATATATATATATATATATATATATATAACGTCGTTGCCGAGTGGAAGGATTAAAACAGGTCTCTTAGGTCGGGGAGGAGGGTACAAAATTTATTTATTAATTAATAGACAACAGCAGTCATGAGAGTGAGTGAAAGTGCACATGAAAAGTTGCGCTCCATGGTTATATGTTAGGGAAAATCTTGCAAAGTAAAATCCGTAAAATGTCTTAATTTAGGGAAAGAGGGAAATCTTAGTAGTTGCTATTGGTTTATGAAATAGATCGAACGTTTCCCACACAGATCAAAGGGATAAATGTCCTGCTCTTAATTAAATGCATACTTGAGCCAAAAATCGATTTAAGAACAGGATGTGGCTTTTAAAAGTGTGAGAAAGTATTTCGTTTAGAATAATTAATTAGGATGAAGTTTTATAAAAGAAACTAACATAAAAAGATTAATTGAAGCTTTTTATTTTACATATATATATATATATATATATATATATATATATATATATATATATATATATATATATATATATATATATATATATATATATATATATATATATATATACACTACCGGTCAAAAGTTTGCAAAAATTTTGAAATCTACAAAGAAAAGGTCTAAATTCAAATGTTCATAGAACTGCAAAAAATCATTCAAATTGCATGAAAATTTGAGATGTTCTAAAGTAAAACCTCTACTGTTAGTTACATATGATCAAATTGCAATACTTTGTTTTTTGCGAACTGAATCTAGCTTTTCATCACGGATTGTTTGTATGGTGAAAATTTTTTTTAATTTTGAACACTTGTCAAACTTGTAAAAAAAAAATTTTTTGTACTTTCTGTTAATGGAAAACAGTTATTTGAACCGTTCTGTGTAAGCCCTCAGAATTTCAAATCGATTCGATTTTTTTTGACCAAATTATAGAATTTTGAAAAACATGTGTACTTTTCTCGATTTTTGAGCATTCCACATATGCAGTATTTTGGTCTATACATCTTCTACCAAAGAACTTTTTAATTTTAATGTTTTCTATATTTTCAAATAAGTAATATTTATTATAAAACAAATACTCTTATTCATTATTGTAATTATTATTGTTTATATTTATTGTTCATACTTATTGCTTTGTTGTGATATTTTTACTTTACATTAATTTAAAATTAAAAGTTATGACAATAATTACATAAATAATTCTAAAAAAATAATAACAATAGTATAAAAAATTTGCATTTTTACTAAACTATTTTATTTACAACAGGTCAAATATTTAACATATTCTTATTTGTATTTTGTTATTAAATAAATTAACATTTAAATCTTAGATTTCTCGAACCAGCAACCTTTTGCTTTTATTATAGCCTTACATATGCGTGGCATTCGTTCTAACAAACCATTAATCACTTCAAGTGATACAGAGTTCCATTCCTGTTGTAAAATGTCCCATAACTGATTTCGATTCGAAATATCAGAGCATCGTTTGCAAGAACAAGCAAATATTTGATGAAATGTAACATCTATGAGATATTGTTTTAATTATATTCATAATAAATTCTTTGTAATAACAATAATAACAATGAATAAGAATATTTGTTTTATAATCAATATTAACTATTTGAAAATATAGAAAACATTAAAATTAAAAAGTTCTTTGGTAGAAGATGTACAGACCAAAACACCGCATATGCGGAATGCTCAAAAATCGGGAAAAATACAATCAAAATTCTATAACTTCGTCAAAAAAAATCAAATCAATTTGAAATTTTGAAGGCTTACATAGAACGGCTCAAATAACTTTTTTCCGTTAACAGAAAGTACAAAAATTGCTTTTTTCAAGTTTAGCAAGTGTTCAAAGTTAACAAAATTTTTTCACCATAAAAACAATCCGTGATGAAAAGCTGGATTCAGTTCACAAAAAGCAAAGTATTGCAATTTGATCATATGTAACTAACTGTAGAGGGTTTACTTTAGAACATCTCAAATTTTCATGCAATCTGAATGATTTTTCGCAGTTCTATGAACTTTTAAATTCAGACCTGTTTTCTGAAAATTTCAAAATTTTCGCAAACTTTTGACCGGTAGTGTATGTATATATATATATATATATATATATATATATATATATATATATATATATATATATATATATATAATATAATTATATATATATATATATATATAGAAATTATTAGGACAATTAAAATTAATTTAATTTTAATTGTCCAGTATAATAAACAGTTTATTTATTTATTTATTTATTTATTTAATTATTTTTATTTTTGTATAAGTGGAATGGGCTCTGGTTCGTAAAGAACCACCCCAAATAAATGCAGGTGATACGTGTATACTTTAAAATTATATAAGGTTGTATGAATGAAGAATAAAACCTATAAACGGTTTTCTATTCCTGTATGCAGGCTCTGATTTTTAAATAAGTCACCCTATGAAAGATGGATATGTGTATTCTGTAAAATTATGAATGAAGGATGAGTCTATAAACGGCTTTCTATCCTGACAGACTGACTTTTAAATTAATTTCCCTATTAATGAATTTTTTTTTTTTAATTTTTTATTTTTTTTATTTTTATTTATTTATTTATTTATTTTTTTATTTACTTATTTTTTATTTTTTTAAGACTGCTAATTTATTCAATCCGTTAAAAATTTTTAGTATTATTTCAATTTTATTACCTTTTTACTAATTGTTTCTCATAGATGGCAGCACTAATATTTTACCTAAACATTTTTTTCTTCTTCTTCGATCAAATGTTTTTTTAATTTTATTATATTCGATTCAAGCTATAAGCAATATTTTACATCTTCGCGATTTTTGTTAACTGTTTTATTATTGTACTTTTAAACCTTAACCGCGTTTTAATTCACGCCGGTAAGTTTGATTTCCTTTTACATTTTTCTTTTATTTCATGATTTTTTTCAAAATAAGGTTTTTTGCGATATCGACACATATAAAGAATAATTTTTATCTTAGGATAATTATTCTTTATTCAGAAATATCGCATTATTTATGGTAATTAGATGTGTCTTGACAACGACTATTTGCTTATACCATTCTTGTTTCTCTACCATTTAGTTTTTTATTTTTATTTTATTCATGTTTTTCATGTTAATTTGTGTTTATATATATATATATATATATATATATATATATATATATATATATATATATATATATATATATATATATATATATATATATATATATATATATATATATATATATATATAATTATTATGAAATTTTAGAAATAATTTTAGAAGACTTAGAGAATAATTACTGTAAAAATTTGGTAACTGTATTAAAGTTCCGTAATTTTATCCTCACACCATAAAGCACTGATGAATGGTTTAACTGACGTACGTTTTTTTTCAGTGCAATTATGCTTTTTTTTGTTGTTTCTTTTACCAGAAATACCTTTACCATACAAACCATACATTTTACCGGAAATAGTTTCACCGTGTTACTACAGGCATTCAAATGTTTTTTTGCTCAAATCCTACAAAACATTTATTCAAATATTTTAAAAACAATCAAAGTCAAACTAGTTTTCCTGACAGAACTGTTATTACACTTATTACTGAGAAAATATTGTTTTTTAACAGAAGAGTGATCAAGAGTTTTAAAGTATAATACATATCTGCAACAGGTTAGCGAATTTCCAATACCGATTTAAGCCTTTAAATTCCCCTCTCGCAATTTTTCAATGATATTAAATATCTTTTAATCAAATGAAAAATTGATTTAGGCGATGTTAAAATTTAAAAAAATCTAATCTTATATTTTTTTAAATTTGTTCATACATATTAAAACTTTAATAACATTTTGAGATTCCAATCCGTAGGGAAATTATCAAAGTATAAAATTTTCTGAAATTACAAAAAAAGGGATTCTTGCAATTTATTAAATTAAAACCAAACAAATTAATTATAAAATATACTAGATCTTTTTCTTAAATTATTAATATCGGTCATTTTGTAATTAACCGAAGACTTGATACATGACGGTATTGTAAAATTTAAAATAAATTATTAATTAAAAATTAATGCATTTAGATATTAATTTTATTAATTAAATTAACTTTTGTTTAATCAAAAAGCATGAAAATAGAGCACTAATATGACATGTACGTTGACTTCAGCTTATTTAAAATCAATTTATAATGAAATATGTTGTCAAGCTAAAATTTATATTAAAATTTTAATGCCACTTTATATTGATGCATATTAATTTTGAATGGATACTTATGTCTTATAAGAATAAAATTTCTTCATTACTTTTTAGTAAATATTTTAAATTTAAATTAAGAACTCCAAAACATTGGAAAAGGAAAAATTGAAATGCCACCATTGCTTTATAATATTGATGTAGAATAATTTTAGTAGAAACCAAATTTTTTTTAAACTAATTTTCTTTATATTTTATAACAGTCTATATTTTTAATTTAAATTAGGATCTCTAAAATACTGAAATGAGTAAAATAAAACAAATGCACTCAACCATACATTCATAATAATGTGGTAGATTAATTTTTAATAGATACTTATATTAAAGCGACAGTCTGTCTAGACATGTGTTCACTAATAACTAGAGAACGGAGTGAACATTGGTAGTCGTAATTTGGAAATAGAATCGGCTGTTCAACAACGCCGATAAAATAAAAAATAAAAATCTTAAATTCTGGGTCTAAATTTTAAGGAAAGAAAAAATTTTAACAGCAAAAAGTATTTCATGGATACTAAAAAAGTTAAATAGAACTAATAGGCAATCAAAAGTCCATTGTAATTATCAATTAAACGGGTCATTTGAATTTAAAGACTGTTTTTATTTTTTCAACTTAAATATTAATTTACTTGGTTGTGCTGTCGTAGTTCTGGAACAGCGGCATTAAGTCTAATTAATTTTTGGAAATTTATTTCTTTGCTTTCAAATGCATTGTTTACTGTTCTAGATCTTTGTATTCTTTTAACTTTAAGATATTTAAAACAATTAAATTTCGTTTCATTTTGACAAAACAAATCCCACAACTAAAATTCATTAACTCGGATAATTAATAATATCATATAAGTGCACAGTTTGACTTTAACACATTTGCTAATTCATTTTATTGTTCATCAAAAATGCCATTAAGATATTTAGCATGTTTGTTTTCTTTAAATGTTATCTTATATTGTATTAAACATTTTAATAAAAAATACACCACGATATACGAGCATGTAAGAAATTAAAATCCACTCTCACTTGAACAATATAAGTTTGTACCTACATATTTTCTTGACAATTTTAAATCTACTTATTTGAAAAGGTGAACTAGATAGTCGCTGGTAAAAGAAAAAAATGTCTTCTTTGAGCTTTTCCACATTCAGCATTTTTAAAACGTTTGTAACGTTTTAAACGTTTTAACACGGAACTTAAATACTATTGAAAGAACTGAAATATGTTTACCTTTTCTTTACGAAAACATAATTTTATTACATGTTTCCATTCGTAACATATTTTGCCTTTTTCGAAAACAAATACTCAGAAATATAAGAGAAATCAATACCCAAAAGTAAAAGTCTGACTAGAAGTCTATGAAGTCTAAAATCAAAAGTAGATAAAAATTCAAAATGTAAGGCTAAAAGTTGATTAGTAAAAATTAACGATGATATGCTCTATTGTTGGTTCATGACTGGAGCCAGTTGATCTAGCCCCAGATCAACTGGCTCCAGTCATGAACCAACAATAGAGCATGTCATCGTTAATTTTTACTAATCAACTTTTAGCCTTACATTTTGAATTTTTATCTACTTTTGATTTTAGACTTCATAGACTTCTAGTCAGACTTTTACTTTTAGACATTTACTATTTGGACTTTTAGCTTTCATTGATTTTAGTTTTGAGATTTTTTATCTCTTGTTTCCTCATTATTATAATCATTTAATTCTCGACATTTACACCGGCGCTATTGGGTTTCATTGCCTTTAACACATGTTTTTAATTGTCAAACTTTATTGTTAATCCACTTTTAACTGATCACCACCACTGTCATTTGGCGAAATTTTACTGTAACTTTAGTTTTTAGAGACATTTTATTGTAATAATTTTACTTTTATCTCCGTATACCCCCCTGGGGTGGGTCGGAGTTCAACCTTACATACCCTTTTCATTTTGCCAAGCTTTCAAGTTAAGTCAAGACTTTTAAAGTTTCAAAACAAACATTTTTTAGAAAAATATTTACTGCTACTGAACGAAATGCTTTGAAATAAATCCACTTGTTGAAAACCAATTGAACGTCTACGTCAACTATCAATAGGATTTACTTTATCTTCTAACTTATATTTACTGAAGAATTCTATGAAAAGTTTTATAAAATACTATATAATTTAAGTCCGAGTTGGTTATACTTAAAATACTTTAAACTGCTTATGAGTAATTTTATTTAATTAGCTATTAAGAAAAATTGTGAAAATTTTATTCATTGTATCATTATTAATAAGCAAATTCAATTTGTCATTATAATAAGCATTTTAAGCATGGATATATAATAAAAACGTGGAAACTAAAATTGTTTAGGTTTGTAATCAGTTTTGAGCCCATAGACGGGAACATTCTTCCGATCATGTCTAATGGTTCAAATTTCATATTTTAAATTACATGTGTGAGTTAGTTAGTAATATATCGAAGTCGATGTAAGGATGGTTCCTACCCAGAAAATTAGAGGGTCAGAGAGTCTTCCGTAGCCCTGCAGGCGATTTTAATTAAAGACCATTCATAACTGCCATCTTCCTGATCACTAGTTACATGTCTATAAATATGGCTCGTTTTCTAACTTTCCGTAAGGCGCTGGAGCTGGAACCTTTTGTAAACAGTTTTATTTTCTCCTGTCGGTTGGAAGTTTTGCAACTAATTTTTATAGAAAGTTACAGTCAATTCTTGTAAAAATCGAACAACTTCACATTCGACGGGACTCTTTTTAAAGTTCAGATTTCTTTTCTATCTTTATTTCCTCTCGACAAGCTCCTTTCTCTAACAAAGAGGTTAAGAGCTCTAGTATCCTCAGAAGCAGGACATTGCTTAAGAACTGCCATAAAATGTTGATTCAGTGGATTCTCTTCCATGATAAGTCTCCTTACAGTGGATTCTGTGGTATTGTGGGGAAGGATGAGGTTGACCACCTTCCGAAGAAGAGGTTTCCTTTGGTTTCCCTAGAAATCTTCAGGGAACTTGGGATTCCATTCAACTAAATAGTAAATTGCTAGGATTTCCAAATACATTCTCCGTGAAACAGTTTTGCTTTTTTGGAGTGACTAACCTTGTAATGTATTCATCTCTGACCGCATCTTAATCTGACTCACTTCGCACGGTTGCAGTTGCATTTCCCATCATTTTCATTTAAACAATGTTGACTATCTTACTTGTTTTCTTTTTATGTCCGGCCAAGGTATGAATGCTTTGCATTTGGACGAATATCCTGCACTATCTTCTGTCACTAGTCAAGTGGATAATATTGGTGAGCCAGTGGTCTAATGGCCTAGTGGCCAAACGACAAGCATTTGATTAAAGGTATGTAAGTTGATGACACATAGAAGCGTGATCAGTATGAGATATTTCTACTCTTTCAGATAATTACGCTTTGGGCAATATCCAAAGCATCGCTGCAGACCATGAAGTGTTATCTTCATCAGATACTCATTTGTTTTTACTCTGACTATTTTGCAAAATAAGAATTTTTTCTCGTTATTTATATTTATAATTTAAAGTTTAAGATGCATACAAGAATTGAGTGGAATAAAATTTAATGGATACGTTGGATTTCTGATTACAGGAAACTGCTATGATTCTAACATGATTTTAAGATAGATGTTAGTTTGGAGCTCTAATAATCTTAACATTGAAGTTTTTACTTATTACTTATTATTATTTATTATTTGTGATTATTATTTATGATTATTATTTATTATTGTTCATTAGTACTGTTTATTAGTATTATTAATTATTATTTATTATTTTATTTATTGTTATTATTATAATTATAATAATAATTATTATTATTATTATTATTATTAATTATCTAAACAGGTCGTCATTCGTGCCATCATTTGAATATTTAAACACCGTTCTCCGAGCAAATATTCGTCAACAAGAACATTCATCATCATAATTCTTTGGCTGACAACCTAAAAATCAATGGCGTCACTCAAAAAATTAAAGTAATAAATTCAAATTATTGTTAAACAATTGAAAATAAGCAGTAAGCAATTTTTCACTTCATTAAACAACATAAAATACGTTGATTAGTTTTATTGCATAAGAAGTTGCTCTAGTGAAATAATTTATTACTAATGCTTGATTAAACAAAACAAAAAACTGGAAAAGAGTAGGAATAAGGTACAATCTTGCACCGATTCTATAATTATTAGAGCAAGTGCAGTTTGTGTTATTTAATTATCATTTTTCGTAATGTTTTTGCATTATATATAAGAATACTGGTTATTAAAGTAAATATGCTATTTATTAAATTTCACCTGCATTACGACCTTCCAAATGGATTGTTCTTCGAAGTAATATTTAGAATTTTCTGTGAAGCTTTTAGAGAAAACACAGTTTCTTAGAAGCTTGGAAATGTTTATTAACCTTTAAATATAAATTTACATCAAAAATATTATTTCAATTTAAATCTTCCTGTAGACTGTCTTTACACTAACGTAAAAGGTAATGCATACTTCTGTGTTATAAAAGATTAATTCATTACAGTAAGAATTTAACAATTGCATTCTTAATAATATGAATTTTTAAGAATGTAATTGTTGAACTCTAATTTTAGTTAAATAAGATTAATTATACTTAATTAATTTTTATTTCGAAATAAAAAGTAATAGCACTATAAAATAAAAAAACATTTACCGGTAAGATTTCTTAATTATATGAATGAAGTTTCGAATACTTCGGCTAATTAACTTGTCATTTTCAATACTAAAGTGCAAAAAGATTAACGAAGTAGAAAGACATAATTGAATAGTTTATTAATTTTTGAAGTGTATAAACATTCCTAACAAAATATTTTTATGTTCTTTTGTTTTAATATTTTTAGTATGTTTATAATTGTTGTTTTTTCAGTTGAAAAATAGGTCCAGCGAAATGCAACATGGCTTACAGCTGAACTCAACAAACTTCGTAAATGTATATTTTAAACAATCTTTATGACTGCTTTATGTAAACATAAGATTATATTATATGTTTTTATGAGTAAAATTGTGTAGAGATTCAATAGTACTTTTGAAAAAATTTAGGAAAAAATATGAACAGTATCTAGTGATGATATATTACCAAACCTTCAATTCAAAGCACGTAAAAATACTAGAATTCAAAATACGTATTGTTCTGAAACTTAAAATTCTGTAGCAAGAATTTCAAGAGAATGTTTTGAATAAATACTAAATAAACGCTTTTTTTTAAAAAAAATGTATTGAGTATGTTAAATGTTGAAAATAGAAAAATTGTGATTTTCAGTTTTTGGAGTTGCAAACAACTAGTTTTCTGACGATTTTTTACTGGCTGTTATGTAAGAATTAGGAAAAATTAGACTTTAGGAGAATAAAAAAAATTAGGGATTTTTTTGCATTATAGCAGTAACATCAGTAAAGATAAGTAGATAGTAGAAACGTAGAAAGATAAGTAGAATATACTACTACTTCTGTTTGTAATAGTCAAAAATTTAGTTTTTTACAGCTTGAATTTGTTTGCGAATATAACTTAAGACGGATTTTTCTGATTGTAAACCACATGATTTGGATTATCAAATTTAAGCACGTAAATTTTCCTGTAGTAATAGTTTAAATACATAGTTTTGAAAAATAAATATATTTTTTATGATCTAACCAGCAGTAAATGTGTAATAATTTCACTCCAAAAATATTTTATTTCTTAATTCTACAAAAAAGTTTAAAAAGAAAAAGTTTAAAATCTGTAGTAAATGGGAAATAATTTGACTCCGAAAATATATTATTTCTTAATTCTATAAACAAATTAAAAAAGAAAAAGTTTAAAATAATTTTTTGTCAGAGTTACGAAGATTTGACAAAGTGCAACTGTAAAAGGTGAAAAGAAAGAAAAAAGTACCGATTGTTGTGTTCTTAGACAATTATTTTATTTCCTCCCAAATAAATTTTCAAGTTTAATTACAAAGTTCATTGATAGATGGCGCTGTTGATTAAGGTAAATTAAAATTGTTAATTTTTGTTACACATCAGATCATTTAAAATCAAAACTTCTGTCCTCAGTCTGCAGCACATGAGATTTGCTAATAGTGTTCTTTTCAATACATAGTTTTATAATTTATTTTTAGTCGAATGCGGCATCTGATGAAAAACTCAGCAATTAAGTTTGAAACATAGCAAACATAAATCTATGGATTTCTAAGCAATTCGCAGGAAACAGTATACATTTTTATATTCTTCATTGTTTCTTTAATTTACTTTTTTATCGTCAACCATTTTTGAAATATTCAGTATTTAAAGTACGTAAAGCCATTATTAAAACAATTTCAAGATACAGAAAAATAAAACGTAATGCTAGTACGTTTTACTTTTCAGGAAACCTTATAGCATTTGCAGTTAAACTCAATTTAAATACAACTTTAATTTTAAATTTTATACAAAATTACAAGCACAAAACTACAAAAACTACACTTCTAAAAGTTAATCGCAAAACTCAAACTACAAAGTTATAGCAGTTTAAAACTCCATTTTACTACAACTTTAACTTTAGATTTTAGGAAACTGTGAAGATCAAAGCAGTGAATTCAATGGAACTGATATACCATTAAATTCACTATGTTGATGTCATATAAATTCAATGGGACTGAAGTTAACTCTTTCGTTTCATTTCGTAGTCCTGGAATTGATTTTATCCGAAGTAATTTGATTTTTAAATGTTGTTTGCTTAAGTTTGTAAGATATCGCAGAAAGTAAATTTAGATAAAAATGCCATTTATAATAGAAGATACGTTTTTTGCATTTTCTAATCCAACAGTGCTATTTAAAAATAATAATATACCCGTTTCTGGATTATCATATTCATAAAGGTGATATCTTAAATGCAATTTATAATCTATAGATCGATAAATTAATGTATGCGTTTATGTTTGTCCTTTATAGAGTCTTAAACCATCAGACTGAAAGCTATGAAACTTGGCATACAGATAGTTCAAAACACGAGGAAGGTCACTGTCGACATTAAAACATTCTACAAGAAACCGCTCGAACGGGATGAGCGAAAAACGAAATGGAATTTTCTGATTGGCAAGCGTTAGCCGTTATTTTAAATTTTATGATCCAATTTTTCACATACTTAAAAATAACATTAGTGTAATTGCTTGCTTATCTTTATTTGATAAAAAAAAAAGATAATTTCACGTATTTATATATTTAATAATTTTATATTTGTTATGTCAGTTAAATTCAATGAACATTACGTGGCTGCACGTGTGGTCTATGCTACCAAATTTATACTATGTCTGATACCACGTGATTTTATTTTATATATATTAAGTCTTCTAAGCGTGTTTCTAAAAATTGCTTATTTAAAACCAACGGTAATGGAATAGAAAAAAAATGTTTACGTATTCAAAAGCAAAAATTAATGGGAAAGTAGCCCTAATTCGTTTAAGAGAAACATAAAAAATCGACGCCAATGATGCTTAATTAATTAGGGTAATATATGTATAGTGAAATAAAAGAAATAAGCTATGTACTACAAAGAAAAAGAAATGGAGTATATTTATTTGTCTGGAAGAACGGTAAGAGATAGTCATACAATCATTGACGACAATGATGCTTATTTAATGTTGGTAATATGAATTAATTGAAATGAAAAAAGTTACTTCTTAACAAAAAGCGAAAATAAGAAGAAAAGATACTGTGATGTTCTTCCACTACTAAATATTTTAATAGTAAATTAAAGGCTAGATAGAGAAATGGCCATGCGCCAAAATGCATATTGAATTCTAAAATGAATTAAATTTAAAAAATAAAATCGGCTTTAATTGGCTGTCACTGACAAATGTTGAAGGGTTATGTAATAAGTACCAAATATACCAATATAGGTATAAAATATGATAATGATATAGTTGGAGATGATTAAAACAGAACCAATACTGAGCACCGATATTTTAGAAAGAGCATGAAAGAAAAAAAGCACCGATACTGTTTTACGGCTCCTCGAAAGGGATATGTACCGGAGAAAATTACTTGATTGTGGTCAATTCTGACTATTACGGTTTTGCCACGAGTAATAGCATCATGCCAAGTGATGCTAAATACATTTATCCTTATTAGAATATTTATCTTTATTATATATATATGTATATATATATATATATATATATATATATATATATATATATATATATATATATATATATATATATATATATATATACATATATATACTAGGAGGTTCCGCCCCCTGCTCGCTAACGCTCGCCAACCCCCGAGAATTGCTACGCATTCCTATGTGGTTCACGCCGTGAACCATGGCTCGCTGCTCTCGATCGCCAATGAACACAATGTTCTAGCACAAAAACATAGTATTTTATCATCAAAGACATAGTATTTTATCATTAACGACATAGTATTGTACTTATGTAGAAGAATTCTATCAATGTTCTTATTGGCTTTTAAAAAAGTATATTAGCTATTTAGATTGTACATGGTGAAAAAATCAAAACATTAGCTAAATGAGAAACATATTAGCAAAATAAATTATCAAATATTGCAGTTACTCACCTAAATTCAACTAAATGTGTATAATAAATTAGTTAATGCTAGAAATTCTGAAAGTTTTAGAAAAAAATTTTATTATTTAAAAATATAAGCTTTAAACCCTAACTTTTCCTTGTGAGATAATAACCCTCAAAAAGTCTTTCATTTTCAAGAACACAAAAATTTGTTTTATCGCCAAATGAAATATTTTTTTGGCGATCAGCATTATTGAAATCAATTTCTATATTAATTAACATTTGTGATAAAGTACATAACATTTTAGAACAAAATAAGGATGTTTTTCATACAATAAATTAAAATGCATGGCTGTTAGCATTACCCGAGAAATATCACGTGGAGGTCGCCATGCTGCATAACATTTTTTTCTGCAAAGCTCTAAGAAATTAACACTAAGCATTTAAAATTTCTTTGAAAACACAATTATAGATTTGGCATCTTGGAGCAATAACTGAAAGGCTGTCAAATGACTTAACTTTTGACAGGCCAACATAAAGTTGTCCATGACTAAAAACTTGTTTAGTCAATACTAAACTGATTTTCTCAAAAGTCTGACCTTGTGACTTATTTATAGTCATGGAGAAGGCCAGCCTAATTAATTCCTAAATGAGTTTAAATTAAATATTATCATGTTTTTAGGGCAGGAATCTGAATTGAACATCCTGATAATGCTCACTCTGGTTATTGTTTCCATTTTTAAAAGCGCTATATGTTGAGCCACCTCATGTGACATTTGCCATGTGACATTTTTAATAGCAATCATTTGTCAATTTTCTATTCCATTCGGGGAGTTGTAATGAGGCTTTTTTTTGGTGCCGTGTAAGAGAAATATATATATATAGATATATATATATATATAACATAAAAAGCTTCAATTAATCTTTTTATGTTAGTTTCTTTTATAAAACTTCATCCTAATTAATTATTCTAATCGAAATACTTTCTCACACTTTTAAAAGCCACATCCTGTTCTTAAATCTATTTTCGGCTCAAGTATGCATTTAATTAAAAGCAGGACATTTTCCCCTTTGCTTTGTGTGGGAAACGCTCGATCTATTTCATAAACCAATAGCAACTACTAAGATTTCCCTCTTTCCCTAAATTAAGACATTTTACGGATTTTACTTTGCAAGATTTTCCCTAACATATAACCAAGGAGCGCAACTTTTCATGTGCACTTTTACTCACTTTCATGACTGCTCTTGTCTAATAATTAATAAATAAATTTTGTACCCTCCTTCCCGACCTATGACCTGTTTTAATCCTTCCACTCGGCAACGACGTTATATATATATATATATATATATATATATATATATATATATATATATATATATATATATATATATATATATATATATATATATATATACATAATTGGTGATTCTAAAAAGTTGGGTAAAATAAAATTTTAGGAAGTGATAGTACACATCCAAGCAAACATTTTTTATCATAGAATGCATGGTCAAAAACAAAACACAAAACCGTTATAGAGCGTCAAACGTTACATTCTTATACGAGGCAAAAACACAAAAAGAACGATGAAATTAAGTTATAAAAGTAAATTTAATGACATGTGACTACAATAAGTGTTCGAAACAATGGCCAGCATTGGCTTTGCACGCAGTACAACGACAAGGAAAAGATTGGCGAACATTCCGAAACACACCAGTCATATCGCGAACTTCCCCTGCAGCGGCCGAAAGCTTGGCGACAAGTTCTTCTGCAGATTCAATGTAAGTCTCATACATAAGAGCACTCAGCTGTTCTCATGAAAAGAAATCGATACATGAAAGATCTGGAGAGCACGGTGGCCAAGCTATAGGACCACCTCGCCCAATCCGTTGGTTTGGAAAGGTTACGTCCAGATAGCTTCGCACTTCTCGTACATAATGAGATGATGCTGCGTTCTGTTGAAACCAAGTCCATAGACAAAATGCATATCGACTTTTTCCTTATGAGAGAAGGGCAACAGGTGCGTTACTACAGTGATTGACTATGCACTCTCGAATCAGCAGCTTTTATGTATGAATCGTGACGAAAATTAGTATACGAGCTCTTCTCCTTCCCATAACATGCAAATAATAACTCGCAGAGCGGTAACTCGTAACAGGAATGGAGCTTTCACGTTTGCATGAAACAACTTTCCAAATGCGCCAGCACCTTTGCGTTTTGTTTTCGACCATGCATTCTTTGATAAAAATTGTTTGCTTGGGTGTGTACTATCACTTCCTAAAATTTTGCCCATCTTTTTAGAATCACCCTGTATATATATTTTTTTCCCGTCCAAGCATAAGATTATACAATTTTATTTTATTTTTACTTATGATTTTCTTACTTTCTGTTTCATACGTGTTAAGGTCTTAACGTGGTCGAAGTTTCAAATGGAAATAAAACCAACATGATTTTTGCACCAACAAAGATTAGTTGTAACTGAGATAGATGTATGTCACAGAGCTTTAGTTAAGATGTGAATTTTCCTGATATTGGATAAACAAGGAAAATTTAGAGACTAAATTTGCTTCATTTCTAATTTCTGAGAAATAAAATTTAAAATAGAGTAAGAAACTTCAAAATACGAATGACGTTTTTTTTTGGTAAATTGTCGCTATTTTAAAACTAGGATTGTATGACAAATAACATATTGATGATTGTACAAAGTAATGACTTGAAAATTATTGTTTGAAAAAGATTACCATTACAGTGATGCAGTAGTGCCAGTATAAGAAACCACAAAAACATTCAACAGGTCAAAGGTCATAATTCTAAAGTAAGAATTTTTTCTTATTAGCATAAAATCATTCTTTAAGGTATGATTATAAAACTAGTGCAAAATCAGGATTTTGAACAAAATATTTGAAATTGAGTTTATTATAAATTTAAATTCCCTGCACTCTTAGCTTTCTAAAAATACTCAATTTATTTGTACTCTATTTATATAGTTTGTAGTTTGTTATGTAGTTTGCACTTTATTTATTTACAAAATTATAGCAGTTTTTGTGCAAGGTGATAACAGAGAATAGTTAAATGGTTTTAAATCTTTAAATGCGTTTTTCTGAAAATCGGATTTTTGTAAAATTTTACACCACCTTAAACACGCTATCTCATGTTGTTTTTAAAATAATTGCTCGCAATTTTTCATGAGTGTTTATGATTATAGCACGCATGGTTTAAACTAGAGACTATGAAATAAAAGTAGAAATTCGTTTTTTATGCTTGTTTTTTTCGGAAAGAGAAGAGCGGAAATTTTAAAAAATTTGCTTTTTTAACTACAATGACTCCTAACTCAGTAGTATATCCACTTGATTTTAAGATAATAATTCGAAATATATTCGATTGTCTTCTAAGTAAAATACTCAAAACAGTTTTTGCTTGAGCAGTAGAAATCTTTGTACAGCGTTTAACGTATATTCAAAAATAAAAGCCTTATTTTTACCTAAAAATGGCCGCATAAAAAGAAAATAATAATAAAGATAATTTTTTTGCTAATTTTATAACATTTTACACAAAATAAAGCAAATAAAATTAATTAAGTTTTAATTTTAATTTTTTTTTAAAATTTTGCATTAATATGTAAAAAAAAAGTTATCGAGAATTAGTCTGATACCCTGACTTAGCAATTAACAATGTCATTGTTAAAATGCATTGTTAAATATACTATTAAGATAGTATAAAAGATACTATAAAGATGTTAAAGATACTATAAAGATACTATTAAGATAGATGCTATAAAGATACCATACTATTATGCGTTACCATAAAATTACCATATTATCAGTCTGAAAACACCATAAATTTTACCATATTTCGGTAGTTTTGAAGATACTTTTTTCTCGGTGTGTTGCGAAAGGTATTCAATCGGTTGTTTCAAAAATGTTCGACAATTTGACAATCCAGGATAAAAACGAAAGGAGATCAAAATATGCGGTTTTCTCGCATATTTTCACAGGGATCAAAAATTATTTCCCAAGTCTATTAACAGATGACAATGTTTATTAAGACAAACTCTCAAACAATGTTTTCAAACTAAGCACCACTGGCAACAAAAAAGTGACGTAATCTAAAGGAAAATTTAAAGGGCAAAAATTTCAGTTATAATTATCAGAAATGCAGCAAAAAATACTTTAAATAGTTTTCTGTGAACAATGCAGTCTTTTGACACTATATTAAAAGCTTCATAGGAATAAATATCTGGTTTCATAAGCAGAGCACAGCGAGCTAAGCGTTTGTTTCAACGTATTCTCTTAAATTAATTTAAATAAAGCATATGTGTTCAATTTTTGTTTTCAGAATGCTAGTTAGGTGCTTTAATAATATGATAATAATAAATAAAAGCTAATGCAGTTTTATATTTTGCTATTAAATAAAAATTTCTTGGACATTCATAGGGTTTTCATGGTTTTACCATCAACAATTTAAAAGGTTAACTATCTACTAAAAACATTTACCCAGCATTTGATTAACGTTTTTGTTAAATAAAAAGCATGAGAGATGTGTTAATCCCATTGAAAAAAGTTTCCAATAACATTAAAACAGACATAACAATCTAAAACTTCGAAAAATTGCCGTTAAAGTAAAAGTATATTTCAGTGATAAGGATTTTAAACATTCAACAATAGTTTCTTTTTCATTTCAAAGGAAAGAACGGAACACCTTCTTTACAATGAAAAAAAAAAAGGAAAAAAGAAATAGCTTGCAATTTTTTTAAGGCTTTAACGATTGCTTGCAGTGCTTTTATACAAAGACTACGGCTTTTTCTTAGATTATTTATTACCTGAATTCTCTTAAGTATTTTCTTTCCTTTCAATTAAATACTTTGTTCTTCAAAATTTCTAATGAATTTTTCGATTTGATTTTTCTGATTTTTAATCTTCTTGTTCTTAAAATTTTAAAAATCAGAATGTATAAATCTAACGTTTAAAATAACGACAGAAAAAAATATATTCGCTAGTATTTTTTGCAAACTGAAAATGATTTTTAAATTTTGTTAAAATCATTTTAAGTATTTTCCACTGTTTTTTTTCATTTTTGTTTTCCTTATACATGGAAAACAGGTGTTTTTTCTTTTTAAATACAAACATGATCTGCTAATTTTAAACGCGTAACTAGGGTAAAAACTTTATTTTTAAAACAAAAAAACATTATATTTATATTTTATTATTTATAAAATACATACATCGATATATTAATAGTTTGTATTTAATTTTCTCACACACACTTCACACCCTTTCCATATTTATACCATACATTTTATTTTCTAAACTCTGAAAAACAGTTGAGACTAAATTTTATTCGAAAGAAAATTATGTTAAATTTAAATCACTCGGAATATAACAGATATAAAAACATTATAGTTAGCATGAAACTTGCTGGTGATACACAGAGAAGCAAAAATAGTTTATTCCGGAATTAATAAAACTGTCAGGAGACCTATAATGAGTTCTATATTAGATTACATACGTTCTACTAGTAATTATGTTTATGTTTCTTAATGTCTATTTGCAATAATAACACTGACACACCAAGAAACAGAAGTCATGTTTCGCGGCACAATTTGTTTTGCATAAAATGTCACAATATGTGTAATGAAGTCTATATTACATCACGTATATTCTTCTAGTAATTAGGCTTCATAACGTCTAAGAAATGTCACAGAGATCCTGATTTTAAACTATAATTTAAACAAACATGCGTAACATTTGAAATAAGCTTAATATTTAAAGACATTTTTGAAGCCACTTATTATTTGAAACAACTAAATTTTTAAGCAATGAGTACGATTCATCTTTGAATATATTATAAAAATATAATATTTTCGGTTGAACTAAAAAAACTGTATATCTAAGAGAACAAAATTTAGATTATTAAATTACTATAAAATACACCATTCAAAATTGGTTTAAATGTCCATTTGAATTCATAATTTAAATGAAGCGATTAAGTTCAATTTATACACTTTTTCAAAGGTATAATGTATTTTATTTTTATTTTATCGATATTTTCTTTTATAACCATGTGCTCTTCATTAACTTAAAACTCACACAATGAGCTTCCAGCAACAGAAAGCTACCCTTTATTAATTAAATGGCTTCAAAAGCCGTCTGTAACTTCGCACCCTATTCCTTAGAAAGAAAGAATAACTCCTCTAAGCATCATTAAAATTTTCAAAAAAGTGTCCGAAAAACTCAATTTTTAGAGGACTAATTAGTTTTTTTTAAATAATATTGAATGTCAAATTAGTCGGTTCTTTTGCAAATCGTATTCAAAAAGAACAATGAAGGAAATTATGAAAGGCATTTAAAAAAAATTACAAGTTGAAAATTTACAATTTAATTACAATTTACTTTCTTACTTTCAATAAAAAAAAAACATAAAATACGTTTGTTAAAATTTATAATTTCGAAATACTTCGAAATTTTAATTTGTAGATTTCAGTATTCATAAAAAAGTAAATTTTTAAAATGTATATGGAAGTTATTAGCGCATATAAAACTGTAATGTTTATTTGAATAAACATTTATCGCTTTTTTTCCTTTTTACAAAAGATTTTGCATTTCATTTGTTTTATAGTTATCCAACTGAGAACAGCTGTTCATCCATTTTTGTGGAAAAATAATTTTCATTATTATTAATAACATTTTGTTAAGTAATCCTGTTATGATAGATTAAAAATATCGTCCTGTAATCGAGACATTTTATGGTAAACGATTTTAATTACCATACATTTTACAGTTATTAATCTGCTTCGAATGCACACAATGCATTTTAAGAAGTTTCTATTATATAAATTTGTCTCAAGTCGTCGAATTTAATTAAAATGCATATAAAATAAGTAATTAAGATTGTAAAAGTATTGGTCAATTATTTTTCGCACATTTTTCACGTTAACTCTTTTTCAAAAAACATTAAACGACTTTTTAGAATAGCAGAAATAAGATTAACCAAAGTACCTCTCATGGAGTTGCAAGGCTGAAACTATAATATTTGCATGATATATAATAAAACTCCTTAATGCTATAGTAAATGAGACTGTCAGCACAATTCATGAAATTTGTTATTATGACATAAAGTCATTACTTACTGTTACGAAAGTGACAACTGATTCCACCTACTCACTACTGGTATAAAGCAAAATGACCAGGACTCTCTCTATCTCTTCCTGGTGACAGGCAAACCAACACTTGCTTATCCCGACTGGCCAGTGGACACCTGAAAAGTCTCACGTTTTCTGCTAATCAAAAGATCTTTCCTCTTTGCCCTAAATGCCAACAAAACCAGGCATCACCTGAGCACATATTGAACTGTTTAGGGCTGGACTGGAACGACATTCATTCCTCTCTCATTCTGGTTTCGGATTTTCTTAATGTCAACGGATTTATTGATCTGGTCTGACCCCGTCAGACCAGATGGGAATTAGCAACAACAACAACAACGAAAGTGAAAGCGCAAAAAAAGTCATTTGAATTAATAAAGGGATGTCAATAAGAATATCAAAAGAAATATTTAGGGGTGATAAATTGGTGAAATTAGCACCAATATTTTTTTCCAGATATTAACTAATGAGTTAGCGAAAAAAAATGACAACTAAGAAGCAGTCATGTAAGTTGATCAGTGACAGTATAAAGTAGCCTTTGACTCCTAATACGAATAAGAAATCTAATAAATAAATGAAAATCTATTGGAAAACATGTATAACAATTGTCCACCTGTTTTGCATTGGAGTCAATTTACACTATAAGAAATAACGGTAAAGACTACCGACTCTCAGGGTACCAGTACTTCTGTCCGTAAAATCCATTGTTACCGAAACATGCTACGGAGCAAAAAATCAAATATACTGCCATTTTTGCAACAATAATTCAACAAAGAGTTTTACAGCAATAAATAAAATCACTTAATAACTCTTATTTAATTAATAATACCATAAAAATTACGGTTTAATATTTTACGATAGAAATGAATTTTATGGTAAAATTGATTTTATACATGATACACCCAAAGTGCTGATACACCTTATACTGTAATTTGATCTAGAATTTTTCACAATGTAGAAAATCATTAATTTTCTGCCTTGCATAGAATTATGTTTTATATGAAAAAATTTATTTTAATCTAAGAAATATAATTTAAAATATTCAATTTAAAAAAAACTGGGAGTCTGTCTTTTTTTTATTAAATTGCATTACTTATTGACAGTACTTGACATTTAGTCCAGTCACATTTGTCCAGTATTGACATATTTACAGTAATATTTGTTAATAGGGTAAAAAGAATGGTATATCAGATTTTTCTTCTTCCGTAACAAGTTCCGTTAAGAAGGAGATTTATGAAAAAAATGTAGTACATTAAAATTCGTATATAAAAATGCGAGTATATTATAATGATTTGCAGTTCATTTCTTTTTGACGAAAAATATTTCAGACAAAGGTAATGTAGGGCAAAATTAGGATATTTTACAACTAGCCATTGACCAGCTGCACATTTTTTCCACAAGTTTTTAACGTTCTCATCTTTTTATTACCACGTTTATATCAACTTGCCTTCGTGTATGTCTGTTCGGGTGGAATTTTGTATTCCATTTTAAACTAACTTCCCGACTAGCTACAGACATTAAATTTGGCATATAGTTCAGAATTGGATGACAATGCATGAAAATGAAGAGAAAAAAGCCATACAAAGTAAAATAAAATTAAAATTAAAGAAAAATTAATATTTTTGCGATTGTCTCTTGTTGTCGATTTGATTATTTCGAAGTAGTGTCACATGTCAGTTGAAACGTCTTGTGTACAGTGAACGAAAAAAATGAGATTTTGGAAGTGAGTACAAAAAAAATCAAAGTAATATTTTTATAAACCACGTTTTTGTAGTGGAGAATAATAATTAAAAAACAAAAATTCGAAAAACGAAACACTTAGGGCGCATGAAATACATAACAGTACATATACACATTTTCTTACTCATACACATGCACAACCACATACACATCCACATTCAGATACAATTACAGATATACATACACATATTCTCATGAGCACACATATTGTTACTGTTATGTATTTCATGCTCCCCAAGTTTTTCTTTTTTCAAATTTTTGCTTTTTAATTATTATTCTCCACTACAAAAACGTGGTTTTTAAAAATATTATTTTGATTTTGATTTTTTGAATCATAAGGCAGCTTTTTGAAGAACTGAAAATTTTGAACGATGAAAAACTTTTGAAATTGATAATGTAGAATAAAATATTTCACAAAATCTAGGTAAACATTGCACTGTTCATTTCTAATATTCAGAAAAATTTTAAGAAACAAGTGTGAAATTAAGTAATATTCAGAATACTATATAACAAAATTTTCAAAGTAATTCTACATTTGTTTTTAAAAAAACATTACAAAAGTATTTTTTTTCTTTTCCAACGACTACTTGGAGAATGCAGGTATACAGGTCATATATGGTCATACAGGTATCTGAAGGGGGCAACATATTAGGTAGGTCAACGTTTCTCTCACAGTAAGACAGATAGTACAGAGAATGAAAGAACATCCATGCCCTTCCCGGGATTCGAACCCAGAACCTTTCTGATGCAAGGGCAGTTCCATAACCCCTGCACAGGCCGGTCGGCCTTAAATATAATTATATCAGAATATATTGCAAAAGTACATGAGGTGCTTTTTGACAAAAATCAATCGCCATTGAGCTCTTTCTCTTTCTGCTCAGTGAAAAGTAGTATACCAAAGTATTCCCAGTTTTATAAGCAATTTCTAGTTGTTTCTATGCATTTTGAAAACGATTTTTTTTCAAAATTACTAATTTCTTTTTTATAATTGTGTTTTTTTTCTTCTTTTTATATTGTTTCCAATTTTTTTTTCAATAAAGCATAAGGAAATGAAATTATGCATGACAATATATAATAACATATATAATTTTAAATTTAATTCATAATAATATGTATTTCAAACATAATTTTTATACATAATATTTTATCACTTATACAGGACAAAAAATAAAGAATTGTCTCTTCTAAAAAGAATAATTCTTTTTAGGAAAGATACTTCAAATAAAAGTGTATATGACAGTGACTATAAAATTCCCCTGGAGCTTTCCAACTTTACCGTATTTTCAGTTTTTGATCTGTTCTGTTTTTCACACCATTTGTACATCTTTTTTTTTACTTTATGCTGCCGATTTTATTCTTTATATTGCTGATTCAATTTTTTTTATATTGCTGCAGGGCAGTTTTTATATATCGCTATATACAATTTTTATAAATTTTATAGAGCTTTGTTCTTTCAATTCAAAAACATTGATTCAAAAAACTTGACATGTAGGGTTATTATTCCAGTTTTAATCTTTGGTCGATGAATTTCTAGAAAAATACTACAAATCATTTTTTGATTTGGATATCATTAATAGAGTTTTACGTGTTATGCAAATGCCATTAATGATATTAATTTGATTCTAAATTTATAAAATGTATTGCTCGAAAGCTAAAAAGTAATTTTCTAATAAACTTAAAAATCTAAAAGACTGTTGGGATCGTGTTCGTGAGAAAGTGAGTTCGATCTATACGATCTATAGAAATACGATCTATAGATGAATGGATGGAGTATAATTGGGTCCTCCATATAAAACGGGCTGTGAAGTGTGTGTGGCAGATATCTTATTCTCTACCGTAGATGACGGCACTAAAAAAAATATTAAACGCCCTCTCTGTCTGAAAAAAATCGCTTGATTTCATGTAGGCTTGATGGTATTGGCAAGTGACATAAATACGAGCAATTGTGGGTCAAGGGATAGAGTGTCTACTTCCCAATGAGGGGAACCTGGTTCGAATCCCAGTGATGGTTGGTTGATACGAATTCCGCACCCGGCTCGCAACGACCACAGTGCTGAAGCAAAATATCGTCAGTGGTAGACGGATCATGTGTTAGAGTCCCCTTGCCACCGTACTGCCCTTGGGGTGCTTTCATTGTTTTCCCCTCTATGTAACGCAAATGCAGGTTAATTCAATCAAATAGTCTTCCACAAAGGCAAATTTCTTCCAATACTTGATCCAGGAATTCCTTTGTCAAAACCCTTAGATTGGGTTCAAAATTACAAAGCTAAGGAGTTGAACATTAGTAGTCGTAAACCCATAATTGGGTCGACTGTTCGACGAAGGCTGTAGAATAAAATAAAAGGTGGCATAAGTAACAACAGCATCATCTAAAACACTTATCTTGCCCGATGTCTAAAGATGATGCCATTTCAAGTATGCGTGAATTATTTATTAAGCACATTATCGTGCAATATTTGAGAGAGATTTTCTCAGGTACTTTTTTAATCAAATTCGGAAGTTTGAAATGGGCATAAAATAATTATAATCATTCAGGTGGGAAATCCTTGACGTTAATTCTAAAGAATGTCTCCAAAGCAAATTTGACATTTAAACTCACGCTTGAAAGCGGATTAAATCTAAAGATGATTGAAAGTCTTTTGAAACCACTTCATCAATATTCTATTTAAGAAAATTAAAAGACAAAAAGGCGTCATAGTATAGCTTTAGAAATGGGAATATATCTGGAGAGCTGCTGCGAATTTTACGCCTAAAAGTAGTTCAAATAAGTAAGTTTTGAAATCCTTCAATCCAATTAGTAACTGTTATTTTAATAAAATATTTTAATGAGTTGTTGAAAACTATGTTGAACAAACAAATAAATGGATTTAAAATACACTGGTATAAGAAATTAAGATAATATGCACACTTGGTCGATTATCTCTAGAACTACTAGACCGATTTTAATGAAATTTGATATGCATTGCATTGATACAATACAAACCACTTACCACAGTTTGTCAACAGACTATATCGATGTAGTAATATTAAAATAAACGAATATCTATGCAAATTTTATTTACTAGATAACTTATTATAGTTAAAGAAATGGCTCATTCCAAGTGAGATCGTCCAAACTAAAATAAAAAATATATATTGTTGCCGTCTTGTCCTAGATTTTCATGAAAATGTTTTGTAGAAAGATCTTAGACACGAAACGGCTAAAATAATTTTTTTCAGAATTCTTGGACCAAAGCTATGTCAAGAGCACCATTTTGAAATTTGATTCGATTTACGAAAATGGCGAAACTGAAGACGGTGGCTTATATGTTAAAAATGCCTATATCTTTTTTATTTATATTAACCAATTTTCATAATTTTGGCTTCTCATAATTTTGTACTGAAAGAAAAAAGTTTACGCTATATAATTAAAAGATGAAAATATGCATGTAAGTTTTTAAAAAGTTTTATCGCACAATTTTTGGAGGAATTCTTTAAAAAATTTCGCGAATTTCTTACAAGGAAGTAACAACTTTCACGACTTCACTTTTCTTCTCATAGTATAAAACATACTTTTCAACCTAAAAAATTCCGAAGGATGTTTTTCTTCTGTTTTTGGTCAATAAAAAATTATTTATTTTTTTCAAAATATTGCAACAAAAAAAATTTCTCTCACTAAAACAAAGTTTGTTAATCTGATTTTTTTATCCTAATGTTAATTGTCATATTTTTCAATCTAAATAACTTTTGACCTTACTTTTGACCTTTACTTTTGACCTTAAATAAAAGAGTGGTTTTAAGTATAATTATTTCACAAAAACTTTTATGGCACGAAAAAGAGGTTTCTTGACTACTGATTTTGTTTCCCTCAATTTATTTAGTGTATTTCACTTTCTGTATTCTAATATTTATCTTTTTTTAATTCCTTGCATTATTTTATAATTATTTAACGTATTGTATCAAACATTATCTTTTAAATAAAATACTTTTTACTACGAAAAGAAAACTAAATTGATCATGACAATTTCAGTTTTCTTTCCAGTGTAAGCATTTTGTTTATAATCACAGAATATAATTTTATATTCTACGTTCAAATGATTCCAATACGGAATTAAATACGTTTGTCATCATATCATAAGGATTTTTTTTGCTATAATTGGCTCAGTACTAAATTTTCTCACATAAAGCTACAGTAATTGCATATTTCGAAAGCAAAATGATCTGTGCTTTGGTAGAATATATTAAAGTTTAAGGGAGAAAAAAAAGGAATGATGAATGCGAAGCAATTACGGGCATTGGTGAGCGGAGCAAGCAGGAGATGGAGCCTGCAAGTTGAATATAATATTGTTTTGCTAATCGGTAATATATATACTATAAATATATTAGGGGGACCGGAAAGTAATGTCGTTTCAGCACATTAAATATTCGTTAGTCTTAAAAATCAATTCATTTTTTTTTCGTTCCATTTCGATTCATTTTCGAACCGGCATTGAGAGGTTGTTGCTAACGAGGGTGAATACATTATTGATTAAAAATGAAATCTTGATAACAAATATCAAATGCACCGAAACGACATTACTTTCCGGTCCACTTAATATATTTGAAGAAAATATTTTTAAACTTCTTGGCAAAAGTGTATTATCTGATTTTCTAATGGAAATAAATAATAAAAAGGACACCTTCCAAATAAATATTTGCTTTTAAGAAAAATATCCTATCATTTTGCTAATTCTAGATCTTTGGCGAATCGAATTTCGCCAATTTCTAGATAAGATGATAAATAGAGAAGGATATGGAAGATGAAGACGGTAAGCGAGGTAGGAAAGGAAACATATTTATCTCAGTGTCTTGGGTATATATATATTTTTTTTTTTTATGCTTCATTTCCTTTGTTTCTCCTTCTCAAATATAGAGAAGGATCCATTTATATTTTTTTGATATGCAATTAAAAAGAATTCTAGACAATTTACTGATTGTATTAGTATGTGAAAAACACTAGAAAAAGCTTATTTAAAACGAAGTGTCGCACAAATGTAATTAAAATCTGTTACATACTTCACTGAGTAATCATATATTCAAATTTATGTATTTGTGAAAGTTATTGATGTAAAAGTAATTGCATATAGATTAAGCAATTTATATTCACTAAAAAATAGTTTTTTTATCAAAACATTCTTTTTATCGTGTTATATTTCGTTTTTATTTTAAAAAATATCGTTTTGTTTGTTTCTTTCCTTTTAAAACATTCATTAAATCGTACTATCGCTTTTAGATCGTTTTTAATTAGACAAAGGGAGGTAATTTCTAACAGTAGAATCTTTTAATATTGAAATAAACAAATAAATAAAAACAGTAAAACGCATACTGAAGCAATTTTTTTTAAACAAAGTTTGTGTTTAGTTACTTTATAGAAAAATTTATCTTATTTAATTGTTTTAAGAGTATTTTTCAAATTATTTAAATTAGCTACACTAAAAAACTGAATACTCATATATCACGAAACTTTCTTCTTTCTTTACGAAACTGTTTCCTGGTAAATGCTCTGAGCTAATTTTTTGTAAAAGTGACGAAATAGTCGTCACTTTTTCGACGAAACGGATTTCGCTAAAATTAAAGAAAAATTTTGTCATTTATTATTTTACTAAAGAAAAAAACCTGTAGTGCTTAAAATATCTAACTTTTCTAATTATCATTTTATCGTGTGCACGATATAAATGGATCATAATAAATGGATCTATATTTTTATTGCTGAAACCCCGTCCCGCCCCCAAAGGGGGCATCCGGGTATCAATAAAGACATACAATTAGATTTTAACAATAAAGACAAACCAGAAAACAATAAAGACATCCGGGAAACAATAAAGACAAACAATCACATAGTAACAGTTTGCAAGGGTAAGTGCGATCTAAAACAGATGAAAAGAAGCACTTCACTACATAATAACATAATTTAGAAAGTTCGTAAGTAGTTAGTCAAAGGGATCCCTTGAATAACAAAACCTTTAAAAAGGTGGTGTGCAAATAAGCCACACAACTTTTGAAAATGAAAGAACAGCTACACAAATATAATATATACACAGCATGTATATGAATTAAAATGGTGAGTTATATAACAATGAAACTGGAAAGTGAAAGTGATGTCTGCGTGAAAATATTAACAGATGCATAGATGATCTCAGTTACAGTAAGTCTTGTTAAACAGCTGTACATATATCCCAATACGAATCGAAAGAACAAGTGTGAATATATAGTATTCTAACCATACTGATGAAAATGATATACAGTAACAACGTTAAGTTACAGATGAAAAGATGATCCACATAACAAAATTTTAAAGATGTCAGTATACATTAAAGACAAACAATCAAAAATTTACAGTCTATATGCGATCTATAACAGATGGAAAAAAGATCTTCGCTACATAAAAATGCGTTTTAGAATGTTTGTAAGTAGTTAGTCCATGTAATACCGCCTACGAAAGTATATCCAAAGAAACCATGTCAACCCTTCTGATATTGATTTACAATTAAGAAAAGAAAGCATTAAAGGGCAGGGGTATTATTTATAAAGTGTTCTTTAATAATTTGTACAATTCCGATTTTAATTTTGGGTGCAGCCCAGTGTTTTTTAAGATTATCAAACGAAAGATTTTTTGGAAAGAAATTTTTTCTAATAGTTGTAAAGTTTGGACAAACAAGAAGGATGTGATTAAGATCATCGTTAATTAAACATAATTTACACAATGCAGATTTCTTATGAAATCTAGCTTGATAAGTACCCTGAGATCCGTGATTTTTCAAAAATTGATTTACGTAAAAGTTAGAATAAATACAATTAGGATTAACTTTGGGAATTAGTTCGAATGTGTGACGAGCTTGGTTTTCAGGGTTTTCCCATCGCTCTTGCCAAGTGATCAAATTTTGTTTACATAATTCGTGTCTAACTGAAGATTTTGAAGGATAATCAATTAAATCTACTTCGTTTTTAGAACAAGCTATTTTTGCTAAATTATCAGCCTCCTCGTTACCCCTGTGACCAACATGAGCTTTAATCCAGTGAAATTTAACATTTTGTCTATAGTTATCTTTAATCATTTTTGTCAGATAATCATATTCTTTAATATTATTTAGGGACTGCAAACCTGAAAGGGAATCGGAATATAAATGCACAATTAAATTAATGTTGTTATTATTTATCCAGTAAATAGACTGAAGAATCGCCCAGAGCTCGACTTTAAATTCAGTTGATTGATCGCTAAACCTAAAGCAGTAATGATCGAAATAGTTATCATTTAAATATACGACGAAGGCACAGCCGACTCTGAAGTCGCCTTCATGAATCAAGCGAGACCCGTCTGTATAAATTTGTATTGTTTCATCACTTGGTAAAATGTAATTAAATGGAATAGAAAAATAATCAGCAGGATGTTTAAGTGGAAGTTCTTGTTTAAAATGTATAGAATCCTCATGTAAATAGATATCTGCAAGTTTTGCTATATGGATCTATATAAATGGATCAATATAAATGGTCCTAACATCACAAGGGCATGTAGAAAAATTACACCCATGCACTGTGGAACAAAAATCATTTTTCGCGGTCAAAAATTTAAAAAAATGAAGTTATAAGGAAAAAAAATCTCAATATAGTTTTTTGTAGTAAAATGTCCAAGGAATATGACGGTGTATTTTGTTTTTTTGGTTTATTAATGGAAATAGCAATTAAATGGAAACAATGTCAAAATAAAAAAAATTACATTTTTCAGTTAAATTTTTATTAATATGATAAATCCTTATAGTAAATACAAATATTAAAACTATGCATGATTTATACATAAATGTATTTCCAAGATATATATGAATTCATTATTTTATATAAATACTATTAAAATCAGAGCCATTTCCCTATTTCTGCCCTGTACAATGAAATTGTAACTTGGTGCTCGATGAAAAAAGCCTTACGTTGCCGAGGTAAAAAAAAAATGTGTACATTTGTTTGGTATATACACTCAAGAACTAAAAAAAAATTAGCTGCGAATATTTGCGGATTTGGAAGATATATCGATTTTTATAGTTCGTGTCATTTTTATAATAATGATAAAATTAATGAAAAAATTATAAAAATAAACTTGAGATTATTATTTTTGTTATAACATTTTCAAATTTTTTTATATGTATAGCAAAATAGATTCATTATTTTTTCTAAATTCGATAATCGAATTTGTAGTTAACAATCTTAAATATTTTGATTCAATTTATTTAGTTTAAATTTGTTTTGATAAATATTTGCTATTTTACATCCATTACTTTATTTATTAAAATTATTAACCACTAATTTGTAATCAAAGATCTCAAAAACTTTTTTTATTTCCAATGAGCTGCACAATCGGTCTTGCCGAGGAGCAGGCCTAGTGCTTTCTCCAGAGGCGGTATCTACTCTTTCAGGACCACCACAATGGGTGAGACACCGTTGGTCATGTTGATTTGGACGTCTAGTTTCTGCCACAATAGATGGCAGCACCAAGACTCTATTTGGATGCTAAAGTGCACTAGGAATTTAATTTTGCCGGAAATGCCAAGAGCCAATAAGGCACTCCAGGGATCTTTTACATGCCGCATAATCATACGACATGGCCGCTGAGGATTTTCTGCATCCCGAAAATCCAGTGTCTGGGCCGGGGATCGAACCGGGGATGGGCCGGGGACTTGGGCTCAGAAGGCCGACGACAAACCAACAGATCTCAAAAACTACTAGTAAATAATTTTTATTTATTTATTTACAATTTTTTCAATAATCATCCACCATTTTGGATCCGCCATTTTGGTTTTTTGAAATTTTGACTTCATATTTGAAATCAGCGACCCAAAAAACCCATAGGTGATAAATTTTTAGAACATTGAAGTTAATTTTCTAATTTTGACCGCATTTTTCTGATTTTGTCCCGCTGTGCCATGCCCGAAACGGATTTCGATCTCGGGATCTTCCTGGAGCGAGGCTATAATAACTCCTTGACTACCAAACAAGCCAATCATCTAATTTCGAAACTTTATTTCCAATCGTCTAGTCTTCATTCGAGTTTCGTAAGTCTTATTAATTATCTTCTAAGAAGTATTACAATGAGGTTTCGAGTTGAGGAAATATTTTCGTCATATAATTGCATAGTGTCCACGTTTCGTCACAAATCACGTGATTTCGCAACTGAATTATTCGCAAAAGTAACGAAATATAGATCAAGGATTTCGGATTGCTGAATCGTCAAAAGTGAGTGTTTTGTTTCTGAGAGTGAGTGCAACAATCTCAAAATAAACTAATCAACTTTGCAAAAAAAAAAACATTTTTAGTCTCAATGACATTCTTATTGCAGCAAACAAATATCTCAGTAACGGACAGATCAATTTATTTGTTTACATTTATGCAAAGGCTCATTTATTTCTTTAGATATTCCCTCGACGCAACATCGCATTTAGATTTCTGAAAGATTGTATTTACTCCGAAATGCATTTCATTCGTTCCGTTTTAAAAATTGCTACTTCGGATTTTTCTTGGAAAAATGGCGATCTAGTATTCTGAGCAGTACACAAAAATAAAAACAGAGTATCCTTAAATTGTTTGATATAGTGATCAGATTTTCAGGTCCTTTGCTGCCATTTTTATTGTTTATCAGTTTTGACCTAAATATGCTACTTCGATATGACGATATTTTAAGACACGAAATGATACACAAAATGATTTCTTTAAATAAGAAATACTTTTGATGGAAGATTTAAATTCTTGGCCGTAAAAATATAGGGGGGGGGGGGAGGGTGTAGCTGTAATCTGGAAAATATGGCCTTAATAGATGAGTTTGAAAAGTGAGATAAAGTTTATTTCACTTTTTAGTGTATTTTGCTTCATCTCTAGAACTATTAATGCTTAGAAAAATTTTTTTGCATTCAATCATAAGAAACCGTTTGTAAAATTATTCTTTTTTCAAAAATATAGTTTTTTAAGGTTATTTTTTATTATAAAATTTGATAATGACCAAAATTACAAAGTGTACAAGCATTTATATAATTAAAAAATGTGCATTAAAATTCAAACTTTGAAAGCAAGGAGCATAATAGATGTTGAATAATAAAATTTAAAAAAAGTCGTATGTTTAAGTTTTTTTTTTCTATTCGATCAATTCCATTCAAGGTTTGGATTTCATGATTTAAAAATAAGTAATGTAAAAGTTTCGCCTTTCTCATTTTAAAATATTTTAATCATTATTGAAATAAAAAACTTTAGATTTTTATTTCATTCTAAGGGGAATTGTCTTTGAATAAAGAATTGTTTAACTGCGAAATCCTTTAAGAATTCAATGAAAAAAGACATGCTTATTCAGAAAAAAAAACGCATTCACAGATTTAAAAAATAAAAACATCATCTGCATACATTTACATAGTTAAAGTAGTTATAGTTTCGAGTTAATACAAGAAAATCTGAAAATAAGAACAAAAATTATTCAGGAGTTTATATTTTTATTGCGCTAATTAAACATATGTATTGATAAACAATAATTTAAAATATGTTATTAAACTACATTAAAATAATTAGTCTTTAAAAATGCTATTTTATTTTTATAGTACTTTACTGAGTTATTGGCAAGTAAGAAAAAGCTGTAGAAAATATAACAAATATATTCATCATCATTATATTCATTAACTGGTATAAAACTTATAATTATAATAATATCGCTTTTATTTACCCAAAATAATTTTAAATATCCTAACAAATTTGCTTTTCATTTTCCAAAAGTACAGCAGCAAAAATTTTAACCCTATGTCATCAAAATATTTCCAATATTTTATGATCACAGACTATTTCAATTTCTATAGTTTGCTATTTAACACTAGATTGCCCAACGAAGTCATTTTGGCTCATTTTAATTTCAATTAGGAAAACAATGATGTGTATAATGACACAATTTCCTAGAATTTTGTGCTTTTTTGTACTACATAGAATATTTTTATAGTTAATATTTACTAATAACTTGTTATATAACTGTAAGTAATATAAAAAATATTAAAAATTTATTTCAAACAAATTTCTTTACACATTAGTTATTCTTTCACAATTCACTCATTTTAACTGCTTTTGGGCAATATAGGTATAAACTAACTTTCAGTCTTTCTAGTGTTTAAAGTTGTATTTATAACTTTTATAACTTTTTCGTATATATAACTTTTCAATTTCTACAATGCAATATACAATAAGTGGAAATATTTTTCAATATTTTATAATATGATTCATATGCAATGTAATGAACAATAATCACTGCAAAAGAATAAATATTAGTGTTCCTAAGTATGTTTTTTTATTCTCAAAACTTATTATCAAAAGTTCAGGACCATTTGACATTTTAAGTCCGATTGAAGAACTCTACCAGTTATTTATGTCCATTGGACTAAATTTTCCTCTCCTTTAAGGATGGAATTTCTTTTTGCGGGGGAGTATTCTAATGCTATAAAGGGAAGTAATAAATTTTATTTTTTTACACAGTATGTAAGGGAATTTATTGGGTGACCGACTTTAAGATATATGACTGACATCCATTTCTTTTAAAATAGATTTGCAATCTTTCCTATTGAATGTGTTTTAAGAATTAATATTTTTGTCATATATTTTTTAAGGCAGGAAATGTTTTTAGAAAAATGTAAATTAAGTTCTATAATTCTAAAGTCTCTTTATTTGGTTCGATAATTAATAGAATTTATCACAAAAAGCTTTTTTTATCCTTTTCTTCTTTTTTTTTTGAAATTTAAAAATTTTAAGTCGATAAAAAAGTATTAATGGGGTCACGGATCAATCTAAAAAAATTTTTTGAAAAAATTTTGAAATAATTAGTTCTCTCAGAATGAACCTAAAGTCTCTTTATCTTTTGCGAATGGCTGTCAAAAACAAAAATTCTAATTATGTATCATAAAATAATACCATATCTCTAATGTAAAAAATTTTAGTTTTCCAGCTTAAAATTGGAGATTTTAATTTAAAAATAAAAAATAATTGAATCGCCTGGGACAGGCGGTACATACATGACAGAGACGTGATCGAAAATATGTTTAATTGTGAAATATAATATTAGGTCCCAGCCCTTGCTCGCTTCTCTTGCTAACCATCATGGTTGCTTCCATCCAACATTTTTTGTTTCCATAAAGTGTATAGTTTTAAAGATAAAATATTTTTTGTGAAGAAAATTCATAAATATTAAATTTTTTCGTCGGGATATTTTATTAATAAGTTAGTTTTAACGAAATGAACAATTTTCTGAACGAAACCGACGATTTCAAAAATATTCAACTGTACTTAAAATTAAATTTTTAAACTAATGAATTAAGAGTGCGAGACACAAGAAGTAATAAATGTGAAGTAATTTTACTTGTTGACAATATATTATGATAATCTTACATCATAAAACAGTTGAAATTAGAAACAGTTTTTATCTTTCTTTTGAGTATTTATTAAAAATTTCAATATAAATGTAAGATAGACATTTCCTCTTAGTTTAATCCGTCTTATTTTTTTTCCATCCCTTCTGTTACTTTTGAAACCAGTCAAGGTCGAGCTTATAAAATGAAGATTTCGAGAACGAATAAATTTTGCTATAGAAATATATTATAGTCATTATTTAACACAAAAATGTGAAAAAATTAGCAAAAAACAGTTAAATTGCAATAATTTCCAAGTTAAGTGATATGTAGGTAGGTAATAAAAAATTACGCTAGGATCGCTATTTTAAATTACCCTTTCAGCACATCTAATTTCATTTCTGTAGTTGCATTTCAGCGGGTTATAGATCGTTCCGCCTTATATTTTTTTAGTACATTTTTTACTGTTTTTAATTCTTGAACTAATGATTTGTGGGGTGAGTAGTTACCATGTCAACCGTCATCTATGAAAAGGTATCCCACCATAGAATCGAGTTAGAGTGTCTTATATACCAGTGAATTGTAGTTGTAATTTTGAAGTGGTAGATGCGCTACAGTACTCCCCCATCAGAATTATATCTGTGATAGAATTCGATTAATGGATACCACTAGTTGAATCGTTGCTCTTTTTGTGCGAAGTCGGGAGAGCCGTATTAAAATCACCATACTTTTTGAGTGCTGAATGTGAGAGGTTTATTAACTTCACGGTCATAGTCGCTCCTGTGTTGCAATTAGCAGTCGAGTGTATGCAAGATAACGTTGTGTGTGATCGATACGAGACTGAGTAGCAACAGTGCGAGGAGGTGGAAAATGTTGCAGTCACAAGTAGCAAGTCAACTGCTTAATGTGGACAATTCATCGAAGTAGGTGTGTTCAGATCGAAGTGGGTGTTACTGTAAGGACAGGTGTGTTCATATCGAAGTGGGCGTTTCTGTCAAGGTAGGCATGTTCACTTCACGTCCCGGTCACCAATGTGGAGTGAGTAGTTAACGACCACGTCAACCGTCATCTATGAAAAGGTACCATTAGGATAGAATATTAACCATTAAGATAGAGTCTTAAAACGTGAAGATCCGATCATTAGATCAAACAAACTACTTGCTGTTTTCACAAATGTGCAGTGCACAAAATAAGAAACTGGCCACCCTGAATAAATTTTAATGTTATAATCGGATCTTCACGTTCTAAGGCTCAATCCTAATGGCTCGAGGGGTGACTTCAATTATGCTACCTAATTAGTGCAGACGTTATTTCAACAAATAACACACAAAAACGTATTTCTCTGATTAAACATACCCTTTTTAAAATGGATTCTGATTTCTGTCTCTCGAAATATAGGGGTTAGCTGCAATCACGGAAATGTGGTCTCAATAATTTGGTCAGGCGAGCGGGTTATGTTAATTTTACTTTTTATGTATTTCACCATAACCCGAGAATTTTCAAAGAAGAGTGAAGCATTTTTGCACACAATAATAAAATTCATTAATCTAAAGAAAATTTTATGCAAAATACAGGGTTTTTATAAAGTCCCGGACCTATTTTGATGTTTAATAACTCATAAAGTAATAAAGATAGATTAAAATTAATAACATAAATGGTTAGATAGATTCAAAAAGTTTCATGACCCTTGTCAATGAACTTCCACGTGTGCCCCCTTTGTCGCACGGAGAATATCAAGTCCATAGTCAATTTCACGCCAGGTAGCGGCAAGCATGTCGGCATCCATAGAGGCTATTGCGGTTTTCTGAAGCGCATAATGTTCTCCGACGAAGCATCCTTTCATGTTTCTGGCATTGTTAATAGCCATAATGTGCGCATATGGGGATCTGAAAACCCCCATGAATACCGTGAGACACAAAGGGATTCCTCAAAGGTTAATGTGTGGTGTAGACTAATGCACGACCGAGTCATTAGGCCTTTCTTTTTTACAGAAAAGACGGTCTCATCAGTCGTATACTTAGACATGTTGGAAAACTTCGTATTTCCACAACTAGAAGAACTTCAGCCACATGTCTTTTTGCAACAAGATGGTGCACCACCTCATTGGGGTATCATCGTTTGTAGTTCTTTGAATGACCATTTTCCAGGAAGATGGATTGGGCGAGGAGGTCCAATTCCACCCAGATCACCTGATATAACGCCGCTGGATTTTTTTCTTTGGGGATTTATAAAGGACAATTTTTACAGGACGATCGGGTCGAACATTGATGACCTAAAAGCCAGAATTACAACCGCAATAGCCTCTGTGGATGTCGACATGCTTGCCGCTACCTGTCGTAAAATTGACTATCGACTTGATATTCTCCGTGCGACGAAGGGGGCACGCGTGGAAGTTCATTGACAAGGGTCATGAAACTTTGAGAGTCCATCTAACCATTTATGTTATTAATTTTGATATATCTTTATTATTTTATGAGTTATTAAACATCAAAATGGGTCTTGGACTTTATAAACACCTTGTATAACTCTTAATAAGGATTTAATATTTTTTTACTATTTTGTTTAAAAATAGTCAAAAACAATTTTTGAACTGCATGGTAAAATATTTCACAACATTTTAGCGAAATCTGTCGAGATCAAATATTAAAAATACGACTCTTTTAAGCATTGATTTCTCATATTCGAATGAATTTAAATAAATTTTGTCTTCTGCCATTTAAAATTACATTTCTTAAAATTATGTAAAATTTTTTATGCCCTACAATTCAAAATTTTTCAACTCTTATTAAATAAAATAATTATATACTATTATTAATAAAATAGTAAAAACAGTAAATATTTACTAAAAGTTATATTTTGCAGGTAATTATCTTTAGATAAACGAATTTTATAACTTTGCGAAAAAAAATTTAATTCTCTTAAGAAATTCTTTGGATAAGGTGAAACTATTCAGACTATATTTCCGAGATTTTTGGGGTCAGAAATCCGAATCCGATGAAAAAATGGCGGATCGTTTTTGTCTGAGTTAGTAACTTAAAACATCTGTCGTTAATAAGTTAAAATAAATAATGCGGACGCCTTTTAAATAAAATCAATCAAATGAACTACAAGTTCTACAGATGAATGACAACAAATACAAAACTTTAATCTTTTAATAACTAATAATTTAACATCAAAAACGGATTCTAAAAATTATAATTCTAAATTACAACAAAAAAGAACAACAACAAACACTATCTCAAGTTGCCACGCAACCTAAAGTGAAACTATAAAACAAATAAATCTAAAGAAAATTAAAGGTGGCGCTTCTGTCAAATATGCATACGTTAATGACTTAAAATCTTAAACAACATCGTTTGAACTTCCTAATTAGTTAATAATTGAGGTCAACTCTTCGAACCATTAAGATTTAACCTTAGAATGTCCGACCGTTAGAACAAACGTTATTTTATATGGTCAGTTCATTTTTTGCGCAGTGTATGTCTCTTTTTTTCACTACAGGTGCATTGCAGCTGCTGGAAGATGTTGTGAGCAATTTCTTTCAGTATCTTTTGCATATCAATTCTTTGTAAATCAATTCTTTGTAAACGAATTACATATTTTTTTTTATTTTGAGCCATTTCTTTTTACATTAATCATATTCCCTTGGATAAAAAGTTTTCTGAAACATCTTTCTCCATCACTGTGTTAGTTCTTTAAATGAAGGAATACGACCAATAGTGTATCTACCACTACAAAAATATAATTCCAATTCACTAGTATATAAGACATGTTAATTTGATTCTATTGTGGGGTATCTGAATGGACATGAAGGTTGACATTGTCGATAACAACTCTCCCCAGAAACATTTTAATTTCTCACTGCGTGTATTCCGATCTTACATATTGCTGGTGTAAATGAGTTCTACCACCCAGTAAAGTTTTGCCATCTTGTTCAAACTCACCATGTATATACATTTTTTTCGTTATTATATTTCATTATAAATTAGAAATACTATACCTAATTAAATTTATAATTATTTGCATATTTTACCATCTGTTAGAACTCATCTACCTTTAAAATAAAACAAAACATAAACGTAAAACAATATTTTTCTCAAAATGAATCTCTGAAATTTATATTCATTCAATTATATTATAGCTACGACATGCTAAGCCTTTAAAAAAGATCAAGGAAGTAAAAAGTGAATACTTTTTCGGAAACGTTTACCTTGAAAATAACCATTAAACTACAATGACAAAGAAGAAAAACTATTTAAAAAGAAAAATGCATTGTCTAAACTGATATTCGTTTTGTTATTGAATAATAAGCCATCGCCAAAAACAGTTTGTCTAGAAGAAGATTTTGTTATTGAAATAGTATTTCCTCGTGTGCTGCAATTTCTAAAATACCATTATCTTTCCTCTAGCGAAATGAATTTCGCGAGTCTGAAGACGGTGAGATGAATAAAAGGGTTGAAATAGAGCAGCAAATGGAAACATTTATTTTGGCTGGCATGAGAATATTTGTCTTTTATGTCTCGTTCATATGGGGTGTTTACTACCAGGCACATATTTCTCTCGCATGTTATTAAATAGTCTTGAAGCACTTACAGTAATGTTTGTATTCAGTAAGATTATTTAATAGAATGTCACATAAATATAATGAAATTCCATTACACTGCGTAGATCAAAGGGAACTTATTTCCGTCAACTTGCTAGATGCAAATTAATCGTAAGACGAGTTAGAGTTAGCACTGGGAATGCGAATTATTCTCGGAAGTGCGAGATTTTGAGTAGACGAAATTTCGGGTAAATCATGGATTATAATATACAGGGTGTCTCAGATAAGCGTTTCAGAACTTCAAAGAGGGGTAGGGGGCATCCTGACGACTCGAAATCATATAGCAATGCGGGGTCGGAAATGCTTCCCTGACGCGGTAGATGGCGTTGTTCGAAAGTTCCAACCGAGCTTTCCAGTGCGTTGGCCTCCTCTGTCAACCGACCTATCATGTCTTGATTTTTATTTCTGGGGTCATATGAAAACACTGGTTTATGATACCCCTGTTGACAATGCTGGGGAGCTGGTTGCAAGAATCTCAGTAGCTGCAGGGGAAATTCGAGATATGCCTGGAGTATTGCAGAATGTTCGGATGTCCATGCACCGGAGATGTGAGGTGTGCATTGTCGCCGGTGGCAGAAACTTCGAACACTTACTTTGACCCATGTGCCTTATGCTTTTTTCAATGTATTATTAAAACGATTTTTCACTTACGGTCTCGTTTCTTTATGGTGTTTCTGTGTACGTCACTGCTTCAGGAAAGCATTTCCGACCCCACATTGCTATATGATTTCGAGTCGTCAGGATGACCCCTACCCCTCTTAGAAGTTCTGAAACGCTTAACTGCGACACCCTGTAGACATAAAACATTTTGAAGGAAAACTATTGCTCACTTGAAGGAGTAGATAAAGATTTTTAACACCTGAGATTTTGACATAAGACAAGTTTTTGAGGCAAAAAAAAAAAAAAAAAACTTTGTGAGTAAATTATGAAAAATTAAGAAATATCACAAAAAATACTTATTCACATCCCCTAATATTTTGCTTTTGAACAAATAGGTGGATCCTAGAATAGCCCAACCCGTGGCGATTTTTTTAAATCAAGCCAAGCAAGTTTTTGAAATCTCGCCAAACTAGGTTTTCGGAAGATATTTCGGGAGATTACTTTGAACGCCCGATCAGACCACGATCTCACCACCAAAATTCTTAAACCTGATTGGCTATTTGATATGTATACCTACGCGAAAGTTAGATTTCGTTAGAAAAGAGATAAAAGGGTTTATTTTTTCACCATTTATGCTTCTGATCTCTTGCTGATAGAATCATAGTTAATATTTCATTTTTTAACCATTATTTCATTTATTACCATTATTATTTCATTTTTTAATTTTTTTTGTGCAGTTTATTTTGTAAAACAATTTAAACTTGCTATAATTTAAATTGTTTTTTTTTTTTTTTTTTTTTTAAACTATCAAAAAGCAACGTTGATCCCAGTAATAATCGCCAACTTGGCCAAGTCTCCAAGAGGTGGACTATTCTGAGATTTTACCGAACTAATACTCGGGAATTAAACTATTTAGTTAGTAACGTCTTTTATAAATGAAATATCACCAGAAATACAAATCCCATCAACCAATGTTTTGAACGTAACCAAAATTTTGAAAAATTAAAATATTTTTCTTTAAGAATCTCACCCATATCACTCTTCACAATAAATATTACAAAAAAAAAAAAATAGTTGAAAGAGGAATTTTGCTTACCATAGATTATGTCAACCAAAAATTACGCTGAATTGTGTTTTTTGAAGACATACTGACTCATAAGCATTAAAAACTCATTTATTAAAAATATATAAGTTTCAAGACAGATTAGTTAGTAAAACGGACCTGCTGCAGTAAAACTAACAAAAACTGTTAAAAACTGATTACCATACTCCGAGTAAGTTTTGAAAATAAAAGGTAATCATATATTGAGAGAAAAAATATGGTGAAATCTAGCAGAATATGGTCTCTATGGACACAAAAAGTTCGGTAATTTTAACCGAAGAGATTTGGTAATGATTTTGGGTAAAATAGACAATAAAATATATTATAATTCGCGATCGCAACGCTCGAGTACGCCGTCTAGCGGGAGCCTGTAAATATCAGACATTAATTTATCACGTTTTCATTTAGTTCCATCAAAATCATCGATAGAATCAGACGCCATTTTTTAGCAGCAAATAAGAAACAAAATATCCCTAAGGAAAAGGCCGAAGAACTTGAAAAAAATCTCCAGAATATTAGTAAATCTTTCAGGAACAGAACACGCCAAACATTTGAAGAAAAATTCCTCAATAATTTTTAATTTCTATTATCAACAAACTTGCAACTGATGACTTCCGATTTCGGATACTGTTACAGATGTGTGTATTAAGGTAAAATGCATTTCTTCTGTCTTCAATTCATTACGAATTAAAGTGAAGTCAACATTGCTTTCGTCATTCCAGTGAATAAATAGGAATTCAGAACATGCAGAATTGTAATAGTTATAGCATATTCTTCTTCGTTATAGAATAGTATATATTTCTGTATCCATATAATTCGGAAAACAACAATAAAAAATTATCCAAGTTACTTGAAATAGTGCCATTTGTGCTGATTCTTAATTAATTTTAATCGTTTTCTCGGTAAGTATTTTTTAGTTTTGAAAGAATAAGTTCAACTAGAATTCAGCTATTCTGTATTTAGCTACATATTCAAATTCATATCAATTATAAAATTTTGCTGTGTAGTATGTTATCTAAAAGTAATGAAGGGATAAACTATGTATCTATTATTTGAGAATAAAGTTTTCAAACAAGGAACTTATCATTTTGGAATTCTCCGGGAATTATAAATCAGGTAAGTGCAATGATTTTTACAATAAAAAATTTGCTTGTAAATATTTTTTTTTCATTTGATGATAGTTCTCTACAGAATGGTTTTTAACGTCTGATTAAGAACTATAAGATTAATAAAAAAAAGAAACAATATGAAAGTTTTTATTTCAATGTAAAGAATTCTAAAAATCGTTTTTTTATCCTAAGAATTCTTTATTTTCCGTTTTTTAGTTTATAATTTTTTGATAAAAATTTTTCTCAAATTACTTTTTTTGAAAAATTAAATGGTATAACATTATGTGTTTATGTATACTTCTTGTATATTCCAATGTTTGAAGTAATATGTTTCAGAAAAGTATGGAATAAAAATTCGGTACTTACGTATTAACGCCACCGCCGCTACAGATTTGGCGGTTTTTAAGTGCCGCCAATCTACACTTAAAATTTTTGCGACAATTCATAAAATAAAACACTTTATTTAAAATTAAAATAGTCAATCGGATTTCGGTGGAAAATGAGCCGATATAGAGTTTAGCATAGATTCGAAACAATCATATCGCCATATGAACTCTGATAAATAAGATTCCAAATGAAATAACATTTCCAAAACGTACGTTTACCAAGATAAAGTTTTATGTTGTGGGAATTGGTACATTTTCGTTTTTTCGGTAAAATATTTCCCTCCTGAAAAAATAAAATTGCATCTTGTTTTGTTTTTGGCAAATCCCAAAGATGAATTTTCGTAGCACTAAAAATGGCGACAAAAAAGAATTGTTTTTTTTTTGTTTTTGTTTTCAGCATTCCTTATTTTACGTTTCTTAGTTTCTAAATAATTATTTTTATTGAAACTTGAAATTTTTTGATAAAAATTGTTGTCAAAAAACTTTGTTTGCAAAATTAAATTTTATAAAATTCTGAGGCTTATGCATACTTTTTGTTCATTTTAATTTTTGAAGTAATATGATTCCTAAAACTATGGAATGTAAAGTTTAAATGGGCCTTTCATGTTATATCATTAAATTTAGTAATACTATTTCTCGGGCATTAGGTTTTAACTCTTATAAGAATATACATATTTTTTTCTGTTAATGTACAAATATTTTTCCGATGTGTTTTGGATATTCTTTCTCTAATAAAAAGAGATACCATTTTGTTTTCGTTTGCATAAGAAAGAATATCAAGCATTTTTCTTTTTTAAATTTAATTAGCCACAATAAAGAAGGAACGTTGCAATGCTATGTGCTACATTAACGACGCCTCTAGAGTAACTGAATGACTGTTCATATAGAAATCGCAGGTATTAGTCTCATACAACAACGCCCCCTATAGTTCGTTGCGATCGCGAATAAATGTGTAAGATATTATGCGCATCGTATTTTTTGTAAAATAATTTTTTTGCTATATGTCAGTTATTAGATGGCAACGAATAGAGTTTTGTAGTTGCCATGGTGATAGTTTTGGATTGTAAATAGTTCTTGAGTGAGTGTAAGATTTGCTTTGGAATAGCGATGCTGTAATTTTGTTCTTGAGTTAATAAATCTTCCCTTTTATTAAACGTAAGAGTAGATTTTTCTTAATTATTTGATTCGAAGTGCTTAGAGTCTTATTTGAGATCATTTTTAATTTTATATTTTTTGACAATGTCATAAAATTTGGTAAATGCAGTAATTTTATCGTGATACCCTGAAGCATTTTTGTTGAAGTATCAGCAGCCTACAACTCAACTGTATAATAGTTGTATATTTTGATTTAGATATGTTGTAATTCGAATTTCGTTAGGCTTCCAAAATTATTGTAAATATCGTAATTAAAGCGTTTTCCTTTTATAAAATTCCATAGTATTTATTTCGAATCTTTTAACAATTTTATTAAAACCATTTATTCGATCAAATTCACTTTTCAGTTTTGTATTTTTAATAATTGTATGGTAATAAGAGCTCCATTTTGAAAACCAGAATTTTCAGTTAACCATTACTGTATAAACGAAAAAATTACCAAGGGAAATGTTTATATACCATATATTTTGATTTTATTAACCAGAATTATGTTGTTGTTTTTTTACACTAGAAATTCCTTTACCCTGCAGTACGGTAATTTTACTAATTTCTTTTCTTCGCATCAACCAAAAACTATGTCGAATATGTATTTTTTGTACACATACCGATGCTTTGAGAAGTAATAAAGTTATGCATCAAAAAAAATATTAGTTTCCAAACATTTTAGCAGTGAAACAGAGCAACTGTAGAAAAATGGACAGGTGCTTTTAAAAAACTGGTAAGAACATATGATTTCGACTCAGTTTGGAAAATAAAAAGTCGAAAAATATTAAATGAATACAGTAACAGAAATAGATACAGTATAGAATACAGTAACGGAATAGTAACGAATAAATACAGTACAGAATACAGTAACGAAAAATATTAAATGAATTACGCTATTCTGAAACATCAGTTTAAGTTTTATAGATAACGAATTTCAGGTAGAGGAATGGGCAAATTGAAGTTATATTATTTAAAAAATCGAGACAGGTTTTATTTGGTCTGGTATTTGTTATATTGGAAAATTTAGTTGAGAAGTTAAGCTAAAACATACGTTTTAATTTTAAACCGATTTCCATATTGTAGTACTTACTAGATGTCAGAACTTCATGAACAGTTAATACTCAAAATAATTTGAAATACTTCTGGGAATACTTTACGTAGTGCACTCAAAAGTTTTTGAATCTTGGTTTGCGAAGGCGTATTAAAATGCTAAAAAAATCAGTCCCTTCACTTTTGTATTCTCTTGAATCATAAAACGATGCACATTAAACTTTTATGAACAGAAATTCAGCTTTTCCTTTCTATAAAGGTTTTCGAACTTTAATGTGAAAGCATATTTATGGAAATATTTTTCTTTTAAGACAGAATTATAAAATAAAACTGTAAGCTCTCGGAGAAAATATTTTTTACATTTTATTCTTAATTTATTTAAAATAATGTATTTCTCGAAATGAAACAAAACAGTAATTCGGAAGCTTAATTTTTTTTTCTTTCTAAACTGATATTATTGAGTAATCTAGGCTTAATACTATACCCACACACCAATTTTACTTATGCCTTCCGGCCTGTGTTGGGGGCAGGGAACTGTCCTTGCATCAGAAAGGTCCTGGGTTCGAATCCCGGACAAGGCATGGATGTATCTTTCTCTCTCTGTGTGTGAATGTATGTGAATGCGACCCGCCCTATAAACGCAGGGCTAAAGAGAATAGAAGGGCTGGTTCACTCCTTTGAAGTATCTCTTGCCGCGCCGATCCTCCAACGTCACTCTAGTGACGTCACTTTGGCGCAAAGCTCGCACTTTTACTTCAAGAACGGAGCGTTTGGCCTTACTAGCTCTAACTAATATTGGATCATTTCTTTTTGCGAGATATTCTAAGACATTTGTTATTTTTTATAATGACTTTCCTCAGTTTTTGCAGTGAATTTACAAGAATTTAAAACTATTATCGAAATGCCAGTTTGCGCGATTGCAACTTGCAAAAATTCTGATATAAAAACAAAAGGAAAAAGTATAATTTTACGCGTGTTCCCTAAAGTAAATGAACAACTATGTAAAGAATGGATTCCGAAATGACACAGTTAATATAAAACAGCAATACGTTTATTCTGTCGTAAAGAACTTTTACAAAAATTCATTATCTAAATAGAATCCGCCTCGTTACTTCATAAAGAAAGGCAGGTGAAAAGAATTGAAAAAATTCAAAATAAAAAGTAATATTTTTAAAAACCACGTTTTAGTAGTGAAGAATAATAATTAAGAAAAAAATTGAAAAACGAAAAACGTGGGGCGCATGAAATACATAACAGTAATGTTATATTAGTGTGTGTATGTGTGCTCTTGAGAATATGTGTATGTATATCAGTAATTGTAATTGTATCTGAATGTGGATGTGGAATATGCTTTTGTATATGCATATGTATGTGGATGTATATGTGGCTGTGCATGTGTATGAGTAAGAAAATGTGTATATGTATGTGCATATGTACTGTTATGTATTTCATGCGCCCACGTTTTTCGTTTTTAAATTTTTTTCTTAATTATTATTCTCCACTACTAAAACGTGGTTTTTAAAAATATTACTTTTTATTTTGAATTTTTTTATTTTAAACTATGATTTTTTTAATTTTTATTTTATATTTTTAAAAAATTATTATTTTTTAATTATTATTCTTCACTACAAAAAACGTGGTTTTTAAAAATATATATTTTTATTTAGATTATTTTTCTAGTCAAGAGTAGTCAAGACTACTACAAGCCCACTACTAAAGTTGTTACATAGTTGTTACATATGGCTTTATTGGAAATATTAATCCATATACACCACTACTAAAGTAATAGAACTTTTATTTTAAATTAGAGATACAAAAATCTTTATAGAAAAACAATACCTTTACGACTTTCAATAGTTTTATGCTGATGATAACCAAAACAATCTGGAAATGAATGAGGAAAAACTGGATCCTACCACGTGATTTTTCAGCCAATAAAAATACTCCGACAACAAAAATCTATTCACCTGACACGTAATAATTTGAAATAATGGAATCGACAACAAAAGACAATCTCGAAAATAATTTTTTTTTTAAATTTTAATTTTATTTTACTTTGCATGTCTTTTTTCTCTTCATTTTCATGCATTGTCATCCAATTCTGAACTGTGTGCTAAATTTGAAGTTTGTAGCTAGTCGGGAAGTTAGTTTAAAATCGATTACAAAATTCCACCCGGACAGACATACACGAAGGCAAGTTTATATAAACGTGGTAAAAAAATAGATAAAGTCAAAGAAAATTAAAATGTAAGGAAAAAGTATAAATAAAATATATAGTATATAGTTGAAATTCTCCTAATTTCATAACATATTTTTTAATGTAGTTATTCTAAATATTTATGATATTTTTTTAAAAATTATATTCTCTTCAATTTAAATATCTATAAATTATATCATCGTAAATTTAAATGTCTATAAGCAATTGTAAAATTTCTAATGTCATTATGAACCTAAATTATTATTTTGTTTCAGTAATTAGCGTTTAAGGTTGATGTTTCCTAATGATGAAGTATGAACAAATTGCTATTAACGACATATTTTAAAATCAGGGATTCTAAATTTAACTTAACTTATCTTTATAAAAGAATATGTAGATAAAAAAAGTGTCGATATATGCCTTCATTTTTCTTAATAGTTAAAGTTAAAACTGAACTTTTTAAAATAAAGTATTTATCGTGCCATTTTCACCAACTAGCAAAACATTTTTATAAGTTTAAAATGGTATTTATTTAATATAATAACCAAGAAAGTTTTTTTGAACTATGTTTATGAACGGAAATAATGTGTTAATTACGTAAAGTTTGAAGGCTAATAACCAGAAAAAGTCTAACTTATTTTTACAAAGAGAAAGATGCAAAGTTATCATATCTTTGCTTGCGATCTCCGAGATCTGTGGACACAGTGACGTCATGAGGAGGGAAATCGTAGCTTCAGCTCTAAGAGCGGAGTGAACTAGCCCTTGTATTCTCTTTAGCCCTGCTATAAACGGGTTGTGGTTGTGTGAATGGCGTGGCAGAAGTCGAATTCCTGGCTATAGATGGCGCCACTGAAAAACAGGAACAATCGCACCCCCACTGCCTAAACAGGCATACGTCAAAAAAAATTACTTATTCTTAACGCCACTTTCAAGAGACATTTTTCCCCTTACAATTTTTTTTTAAACATTCAGCAGATATCATACCTATAAAAATATGCTAAGAAACTGGGATTGCTGAGTGGCAAGGAGTCGGCCTCATAACCGAAAGATCAAGGGTAAGAATCCCGCTTTGGACATGGATGTAATTTTCCCCTCTATTCTTTCTGTCCTTGTATTATTACGGCGACGTTTTTCCACCTGTATATAGTGCCCTCGAAAAAGGGATCAACAATACCATGATGGCAGTTAGATACCATGCGGCACTGCGAGAACCGCATGGTGTTTTTCTTTCTTTTGGGGGGGAGGGGAATAGAATAGAGGAGTATATATATATTTTTTTTTTGATAAAATTTGATTCTTCAAAGAAGTGAAGTTAGTTATTTCGTTACACTGACAACATACTTGATCGGTGCATATACCAAGAAACGGTTTCGTCAAAAAAGAAAAAGTTTCGTGAAATTTGAGTATCAATTTTTACAGTGCAATCCTGAAAAAAAATAAATTAAAAAAATAAATAAATAAAAGGTAAACAAAAAAATTGCATCTTTTTTTGTCATTTCGCAATGACTTTACATTATCATATTAATCAAACACCTTTTCCAAAGTACAACTCATAAAAGAAAATAAAACTATTAACTTCCTTCGTGTTCAAGATTATCCTCATCAAGCAAATTTTCTGATGAAATGGCATTTTAGAGCATGATTAACTCATTTTTGTTTCAATTACTGTTAACATTATTATTATTTAGGTTTTTTTGAGTCGTAATGAATTAAAGATAAATAATTAGTAAAGAACGTGTAATAAACTCGCAGTCTGTGACTAAGACTTGAGTTACTTCCATCTTACTTCATTAGAGAGTTACGACATATGTGTAACATTCTCTGATTGCTTGAGTGCCAAAATTTACCGAAACGAAACGAAAAAAACATTTTCTCCTAGGCATAAAATTTTGTGATGGTAAAGGCATTTTTATTGAGCGGGATCTCATAATTTCGGGTACATATACTTTTCCTTTGCGTTTAAAATTATTCTAAACTGTTCAAAGTATCTTTTATTCACAAATGGAAAGTTAAAAAAGAATTTAATTTGTGAAATAATTAGATTTTAAAAGTTATGATACCTCTACTTGATACTTTTATCAAGTTATTTAATACTTAATTTTTGGAGAAAACATTCCTCCTGAGAAATTATTTCTGGGAGAAAATTTTGCAAACAAACTGAAAATAAATTATGTTTTTATATTTAAAGAGATTAATTTGTACATCTAATATTTGCTGTACTTTGGCGTATTTCTTGCCTCTTTGGCTGGGAAAAAAGACGAATCGCAACGTAACTAAGTATTGATACCATAGCAACAATTCTGAAATGGCTGCTGTTTTCATTGTTTTTGTTCATGGATTTCATTTATAAATGTCTTGTTATGTTCTCTAAGTTTACATTTTTTTTCATTGCTGAAATGATAAGTTTTACAAGTTATTGTATATTTTTATTAAAATGTAAGTTGGTTTTTTCATGATTGTATACAATACCTGATTTAAATGCCTATTTTCTGTGTATGAAAACAAATGTGTCGTTTTTTAAAAAAGTTACTCATATATTATTGATTAAAAAAGTGCTTTACATTACTTTGAGTTTATATTAAAAATAAATATCTAAATTTAGTAAATATATGTTCCATGAAGTTAAAATAGAGAACTTTTCTTTCACTTTGCATTTTACTCATAAGTTTCATAATATCGGGGACTCGGTAAACCCAGACCAGCTGGCACAAGTTAGAAAAGAAAAGAAAAATATTGAACAAAAAATTAGATAAAAAGATAACATACTTAAATGAGATCAATAGCTCATAACAATCAGAAAGCATTTTATTTCAATATATGAGTCTACTGAATGTTGGTTTTGGATTTTTTTCAAAGTTTATTATTTTTTTAGTTTCTCATTATTGCTATGCAAAAAATAAAACGTTGTTATTTTTCGTTATCTCTATCATAAATTTTTTTTTTGGATTTAGTAACACAACTATTTCATTAAAAGATTCAATAAGTACAAAAAAATTAAATTTCGATAAAGTTTGTTCTCAATTTCAAATGGAATAAATATAATGACTAGTTACGAGAAAATAAAAAGAAACGCTTCAAGTGTATAAAAAATACGACAACCAAACAAATTAACAAACCAGAAAGAAAAAAAGTATGGCGCATCACTTACAAAAGATGACGAGGAAACTTTTGGTGTTGATGGAAGTTCATTACAAAGACTATGCTCTTCGCGTTTTTGTATGACGAAGATTGAATTATTTTCTAATTTTTTCATTCACTTGAAAAACATAGTTCTCAAACCTTTTACTTTGTTTTAGTATTTTCTATTTTTTAGTTTTGTGTCGTATTTTGTATAAAGTCAGAATGAATAAAAATTGCTCGTTTCTAAACAAACTTAGCATGAGCTATTAAAATAATTATTGCTTGTGGTTATCAGACGCTAAGCTCCTGTAGAAATTTAAGTGCTCTAGCTATTCCAAAAGAAGTCGAAATTGAGATTGGTAATAAATTGCACTTGACGATCTAAATTATGATTAGATAGGTCAAGAAATAATTAAAACAACCATTTTCTTCGAACAGTGTTTATTTTATTTAAGAACATTTAACACATAGTAGTTGAAATTCAGATTAAAGACAGATTCCTTTTGCTGATATAATTCTAAAACCTACATGTATGTAGTGATCAGGTAACCCTAAAAACTGGTGATTATTTCTGATTATTTTGCGCGTTATTATATGGTGACCACTTGCGCAAGCGCAGTGCGGTCGTCGAAAGCAGTGTGGCCGTCCTAACGTGAGCTCTCTAGTTAGAGAAAATTGAAAGTGGACAAAAATTCGACAGGTGATAAATTTCCTTTAGAAGTAATTTTATGATAAATTCTGCTAGTAACGGTAGTGAAATGATTGCAAATAGTATTGTAATTCATCATAGAGCTTCAGTTTAAATTTGAGTGCTCAAGCCAGTCTTAAAGTGGTCCAAAAATTTTGATTGATAGAAAATTCTCTTACTCGTGATAAGTTCTGCTGGAAGTGGTCGAAAAATGCTTGAATCTTGCATTGGCATCGACAAAGGAGCTTAAGCACTGTGTTGGGTGCTCTAGCCAGTCGAACAGTGATTTAAATTTTGACTGCAAGATTCCATCGGCACAAACATTCATCTATCAAGATTCCAACACAAAGATATCAAGATTCCATCAAATTAAGAAAAATAAAACAAGAAGGTTATTGACATTAAAATAAAAATATTTATTTAAGTGTTAAATATATGTTAATAAAAATAATAAAAAAAAAACATTTGCCAATTTAAAGTTATCAAAAATTTACTCTTTTAACTAAAATGCTATTAAGTTTCAAAACATGATTCATTGTCTGTTGGGCTCTCTCAACAACACTTCACCATATATTTCTAATAGAAAATGCACCAAACGATATCCAAGAGAATTAATTGCAAAGACCATCACTGGCAATGACGGCTATCCGCTTTATAGTCGACGTCGACGATCAAAAGAAGATAGTGGAAGATAGTGGTTTAAAATACGGAACAACGATGCTAAAGTCGATAATCTTTGGATTGTACCGTATTTACCATTGCTCTCGAAAACGTAAAAAGCACACATCAATGTCGAAAACTGCAGTTCGGTGAAAGCGATCAAGTACTTTTTTAAATATGTGAAGAAGGAAGCGATATGGCTGTTTTTGGTCTGAAAAATGCAACTTCAACAATCGATGAAGTCAGACAATATCAACTGGGACGCTACATTAGTAGCAATGAAGCAATCTGGAGCGTTATATATTTTCCAATTCATGAAAGCTATCTAACAGTTCTCCATTTGGCAGTGCAACTGGAAAATGGACACCGAGTGTATTTTACAATCGAAAATGCCTGTTCAAGATCATTGTCACCTACAGGAAGAACGCTAAAGGCATTTTTCTCATGGTTCAGGGCAAGGGTTTCTCATTGTGCATTTGCAAAGATGTTACTTTACTGAGGTGCAAAAATAGAATGTTTCGCCAAAACATTTTCGATATCGCAAGCAAGGTAAAACAATTGAAGGGCATCTCTATTTATATTCGACTGATGCATTAGGTCGTCTCTACTGCGTACATCATGACAATGCAGAATACTTCGACTTACGATTACTGTTTGTCAACAGGCGTGCACCGACATCCTTTCAAGAGACAAGAACAGTAAATAAGGAAGTATGTGCCCTTTATCACAAGGCTTGGCAGAAATTAAATTTTCATGAATACACTTACATTTACAATACATTACAATACATTTGGGACACTTCAAAGGTATATAATTCTGCTCAACTATAACAAATACGCAAGCTATTTCCAATAACATTGCCGATTTGCTTTCAATCCAATCCAAAAGTTCTCTGGGAAAATTACAAAGACAACATGACTGAGGAATCAATACATCGTTTACATGCAATAAATCAAAATCAGCACATTCAATTCTCCCTAGACGTATATAATGAGGCTTTAATTTCAATCGAGGACATGTGCTTAGAAATATTCACTAAACCAATGTTACAATTGGGTATTCTTGCACAAAATCAATGTGCGAATAATCTTTCCGATCAGAATTTTCAACACCACATTATGATGTGAGCAAATTAAAACCATTTGTTCAATCAAATCTTTCAAAAGTTCCCGGGCAACACATAGCGTACGACAAAATTCTGTCTGCTATTACTGACCGAAGAAGTGAATTGTTTTAAAGATGTACAGGTAAAACATTTCTCATTTCCCTTATTCTCACAACTATAAAATCAGAAAATAAAATTGTATTGGCAAAGACATCTTCTGAAATTGCAGCAACTCATTTAGATGGCAGCAAAACAGCGTCTTCAGAATCTAAATTGCCTTTGAATGTGCAATTCACTGAAACACCCACATGCGAAATCAAAAGGAAAAAAATTCTGTACAGTGTAGAATACTTCAATCATGCCACCTTATCATATGGGATGAATGTGCTATGGCCCACAAGAAGGCACTAGAAGAGCCTCATCATACACTAAGAACTTCATCATACACTATGATCTGCCAGGAATGCCGCAGTACGTATTAACATTGAAAATTGATGTACCTACCTATCATTTTTCTCCGAAACATCAATCCTCCCAGACTTTGCAACGGTACGTAGTGAAAAGAATAATGACTAATATCCTCGAAGCTAGAATTCTAAAGGGCAAATTTAAAGGAAAAGATGTTCTGTTACCGCGTATACCAAATGATCCAGACAGAGATTATATTCGAATTTAAACGTTTGAAGTTTCCGGTGCATCTCGCCTTCACCATGACAATCAACAAAACACAAGGACAGTCATTACAAGTATGCGGACTTTATTTGGAAAATTCATGTGACCTATTCACGTTGTGCATTCAAAAGCCCTTGAATAAAAGTGTTTATAACAAACCATAAAAATGTCAAATGCTTTTTCTAGCTGAAATGATGTAAATTAATTTAATTTCGATTTATATAGTTTCCTGTAAATATAATTCAGACTGAAGGCGTTGCAAGGCGCGTAGGGAACAGCTAGTTTGAAATTAAAATCAATACTGAAATGTTTCTAACATTTTATTACAGTATTCGAGCATTATACAACTTTCGAAGTTTTATTTGCTTCTATTTTTTATTTTTTGCGAAGTTCCGGTTTTATGAGAACAAAAAATTTAATCTTGATCTTAACTTTTGTAATTTAGGTGTTAAACACAAGTTTTTTTTCATAAAAAATAAATATTCACACTGCAGGAAAGCAAAATAAGAAAGAAATTGTCTTTTCGGCTTAAATTCAATTTTTGTTTGTAATCTTTCTAAAAAAAGTATTTAATACTTTTTCAATTTTTAATTTTCTTTTAAAAAAGAACTTACAGTTAAAATTTGTTATTATATTCACATGTATTGTTTTGTTTTATTTTATACGAATAAAGCTAAAATAGCTAATATTAAGAGGAAAATATCCCTGTCATGCTGTTTCCTTTTGAAATCTTGGTACTTACAAAGATAAATAACGAGGAATACATATTTATTTTAATTTTATGTGATTAAAGCGATTTACATATTTTTACAATATAGTAGTTTAAACATCTAAAGTTCATTCAAGTTTAAGTAGCTGAAAAAACTATAACAAAATCAAACATTTTAATAAAGAATTTATAAAACATATTTAAATATGAAATAATTATTATTATATAAAATGAAATTTTCATGTAAGAATAAAATTTTAAAAAAAAATAATTTTACTTAACAATTAATTCTAAATCTTTCATGCCCTAATTTATTCTATCTTAAGATAGCTCTTTAAAATATTCTTCCGGCGCAGTCTTTTGAAGAACAAAATTAATAAAACTAAAACTTGTAAAGCTCTTTTAATTTGCGAAAATTGCATACTGGACATTTTCGAACAAATCTTAAAATAATTGCGATTACATTGCTACGAAATCTCTTAGGTAGGCTCAAAAAAGTAATTTTTTTATATTCAGTTTTCAGAAATGTCTCAGTTTAATTAAACTTAAACATACAAAATATGGAAGCTTATTAAAATAAAATATTTAAATGTCGTATTATTTCATTTTCTGAGCTATAAGACATTTAGTACATTTGTTTTAAAATTTGTTTAAATACAAACATAAGAAGCACTTTTTTTTTCTTCATAAAAGCTAAAATGAATTCCCGAATTTCTCAGATAGACTTAAAAAAGTTTCTTTACATTAAATTCCACGCAACATTATGCTTGAATTTTTAATATTAAAAAAAATACTTATTTTCATCACAGAAGGTTTTTAAGAAACATTCTGCTTAAATTAATTTTGTGTATCATGTATTTTTAACAGTAAGTAGCTTTTTAAAATTCCTAAAAAGGTTTATATCCGAATGGTAAATATTCTATTGCCGACCGGCCTATGTAGGGGGAAGGGAACTGTCCTTGCATCAGAAAGGTCCTGGGTTCGAATCCCGGGGAAGGCATGGATGTTTCTTTCTCTCTCTGCGTGGTTTATGTCCTTTCTCCTTTGTGTGTGATTGTGACCCGCCCTATAAACGGGATGTGGCTGTGTGAATGGCGTGGCAGAAGTCGAATTCCTGGCCATAGATGGCGCCACTGAAAAACAGGAACAATCGCATCCCCACTGCCTAAACAGGCATGCCACAAAAAAAATTATATTATTTATATGAAAAATTCTATTATATTCTGAATTAAACTAAGATAAGATTTGTGCACTATGAATCAGGCAAAAACTATGGTTTTAACCATGATGCTAAAAATTTTCCTAAATTGCCAGAAACCTATCTGTCAACTATCAAAAACTTTTCTGATCATACTTAGATTTTATGGAACTTTCCTTTAAACAATGCAAAAGTATTAAATATTATAAATACAGCTTAATTACACAATGAAGTAAATAATACAAAACTGGAGAGCCAGTTTAGCCAAATATATGGTTTATATTTTCTTTAGTATAACGATAAAATTACAAAATCCTACCACATTTTCCAAATTTTATCAGATATTATAAAATCATATTTTATTGCTAATTTTACCAAAATCATTAGAAAAGAGCTTCGGTAAAAACAACCGACCTTTATGGTGCTCCCATAAGGTTCTATATGAAGTTATTTTCCTATATTCTGGTAGTTTTGATCATAATTTTTCTCAGTGTTATTTCTTAAATTTATTGTATTAAATTTATTATATTTTATTAAAATATTGAAAATTTAAGATATTAAGCAAATAATACAATTATTATGCTGATAATAGTAATATCTTAATAATAATTTATTATATGAAAAATAATTAATGAATATACGAGACCTAAAAATAGCTTCTTTTTTATTTTATTAATTAAATTGTAGTTTTTAATAAGTGATCTTGTCCTCAATAGATATTTATAGAAACACTATTTTATTTCAAATCATTTTAAATGCGTTTAAAAGTTTAAATTCATCGAATTGTGAAATTTCAGCTGGCAATAAACTAAGCTACATGAAATTAGATTAAAAATCTCTACAATTGTTATTTACCTACTTTTCTAGAATTTTTTTTTAAATTTTGTTTGGAAAGTACGCCTGCACCAGTATTATTTTTAAACCCTTTTAAATTCCAGGCAGTCGCTAATGGCTCGTAGTTAAGAAACAAATCAAATTTATTTGCTTAATGCATTTTCACAAAGGTACTTTAAGCAAATCTAATTAATAGATTGGACGTCTGGGAAAACTTCAAGAACTGTGTAGATGCTGATTTAAATCTTTAACAAACATAGAAATTCAGTCTTTTCAAAAACTTAAATTAATTTATATGTATATATATATATATATATATATATATATATATATATATATATATATATATATATATATATATATATATATATATATATATATATATATATATATATATATATATATATATATATATATATATATATATTATATATATATATATACACTGCTCAAAAGAATTAGGGGAGCAAGCAAAGAAAGTAAGAAAGTCGTGCGAGACATCCACAGAGCTGCATGAAATGGATAGTGCATACGTATCAATGCACGATACAGAAAAAAAGACGTAAAAACATATGGAATTAATCTTTAATTCATGGAAACTATGAAAAAAAAACAAAAAGCTGATTTAAGGCAACAATTTGTTTACATGTAAACGATAAAAAAAGTAATGTTTGGAAGTGATGCAGTACTGTTAATAAGGCATGTGGTCTCCTCGAACAGCTAAGACTGTTGCACACCTGTTTCCCATGGATTCGATGATGGTATCGATGAGAGTTAGAGGAATACAGTTCCACTCCTAAAGAAGGGCAATCTCCAAGTCACGGAGAGTTAATGGAGGGCTTGGTCTTGCAGCAATGCGTCGCCCGAGCACGTCCCAAACATGCTCGATTGGATTCAGGTCAGGAGAGGGTGTAGGGTATTCCATACGTTATATTGTTTCAGCTTCCCGCATGCTCTTCACAAGACGAGCTGTATGTGGTCTCGCATTATCATCTTGTAAAACAAAGGAATCACCAATGGCTGCTGCGTAGCGTATGACATGAGGTCTCAATATCTCGTCTGCATATCTGCGGGCCGTCAAAGTACCGTTCCGAATGATATGCAGGTCCGTACGTCCACCTACGCTTATTCCACCCCACACCATCCAACCAGCTAGTCTGTAGTGTGACCTTTCACGAATGAAAGTGGGGTTATTTCGAGTTCCCCTTTCCCTCCACACCAAAACACGTCGGATGTCACTCTCCAGACTGAATCGAGACTCGTCTGTAAACAATACATGGCTCCAATCGCGTTGCTCCTAATCTTGATGTTCAGCAGCCCATCTTCTGCTAGCCGCACGGTGGCTCGAGGTCAATGGAATGCAGACCATGGGCTTAAGAGCATAGAGACCTCCCTGATGGAGCCTATTCCGTATTGTTTAAGTGGAAACTCTTCGTCCTGTTGCCACGAGAAACTGTCTTTGCAGCTGAGTAGCATTGTCTGTTCTGTTACGACGAGCTGTTAACTGTATATACCGGTCATCAGCTGCAGTTGTTGCACGTGGCCGACCTTGCCCTGGCCGACAACTCACATTTCCAGTCTCCTGGAATCGATTCCATAGCCTTGCAACGACACTTCTGCCGATTCCAACAGCGTCCGCCACGCTGCGTTGTGTTTGCCCGGATTCCAGTCTGCCGATGATGCGCCATGCAATGGATTCAGGTAAATCACGTTGTTGAGACATTTTCAAGTCACCCTTTCTCAAAAACAATAACTGAGAAATTAACTTTCTGAATTACGGCAGTGAAACAGACGTCTCTGCTACATCCCAATTTCTGCTCTTATCTTCTTTTCTGGTTTGTGACGTCATGAACTTTTATTTGCATATGAAGTTTTCTTCCTCTTTTTCCTGCTCGGTCTTACATTATAAATGATTACTTTTTTGTTACTTATCGGTGTAAATATTCGCGTAATTTCACTAAAACCATGTGCTCCCCTAATTTTTTTGAGCAGTATATATATATATATATATATATATATATATATATATATATATATATATATATATGTGTGTGTGTGTGTGTAACCTAAAAAGCTTCAATTAATCTTTTTATGTTAGTTTCTTTGCTATAAAACAACTCCTACTTTATTATTAATTAATTATTCAAATCGAAATACTTTCTCACACTTTTAAAAGCTACATCCTGTTTCTAAATCTATTTTTGGCCCAAATATGCATAAATTTAAATAAAGATCTTTTTTCCCTTTTAAGCCGTGGGAATCACTCGAGCAAGTTCATTAACCAATAGTAATTTCTGAGATTTCCCTCTTTTCCCTAAATAGAGACATTTTAGGATTTTTTGCAAGATTTTCCCTACCAGAAAGACTGTTTGCTGATGGAGTAAACATCACTTCTTCGCTCCCACTCAACTAAGAATGATCAAATAAAAGTTACTCTGATTTAATTAAAATCCTGTGTCTGTTTTCCTGCTCGGTCCGACTGCATCATTTTACAAGCCGGCAGGATTACAAAAACTGTTGAAACGGGCGCAGGATAATAATTGCTAAAATGCTTCTTCAAAATATAATTCAAAAGTGAAAATAAAAATACAATTGGCTGAATCATAAAATTGCTGCTGAACTGACATTGCTCGTGAAACACACATTATTCTTTTGAAACATGACTAAAGAAATTTGATGCCAAAAATAATTAAAAGAAGATTTTTGGGACTTCTCTTTCAAGTGTCCATTGGAGTGGTCTCAACTGTATTTTAACTTGATGGAAATGTCATCATATGAAATAATAATAAAAAGAAAATGATTTTACGATAGGTTTGTGCAACGCGATGCGTCGTCAGAGGTCAGATAGCCTGTCTGCTCATATGTTCAAAAACAAAACCTTGAATGGTTTTCAACACCCGTTAACAAAATCCTCAACTATTGGTGCTATGTGTTCAGTGTGTGAACTTTAGTGGATCGTGCTTAGTGATGAAATCTTATGAACAAAAATGGATGAGTGCCATGAAAATCTTCTTTGGGGGGATTGATATTTTACACATTTTATATCAATTATACTTATTTGACAGGTCGTGCTCTGATATTTTTAATGATATTCTCCAGGTGAAGTTTTTAAACGTGAATGCTTTCTAATCATTCACGCTCATATCTCGAATTTTGAACTAATTAATTTATGGCTATTGATATTTATATTTTGATAATATTTCAATTTATTGATATTATTATTCAATGGTTTACCATATTATTTGTTTAAATTAAATAATATTAAAATTTAGTGTTACCATCATATATTTTTTTTTCACTTTTGATTCAGTTTGATTATAATTTTAATTATTTAAGGAATCACTTTTTTTATTGCATTATATATCACAGTGTATATTATATTAATTGTAGAGGTGAAATTTACATTTTTATTTTATTATGGTGTTTAAAAAAGCAAAAGATGTGCTATTCATATTTTTAAATATTTTTCCTTCTAAATGTTATATTTAATTAATGAAATTTATTTTGGTTATTTGAATGCCCTTACGGAGTGGCAAAAACTACAAATTTAACATGGATGAAAACGCTAAAATCAATGCAGAAAATTCTGTAAATGAAGTAAATGATAATTTACAAAAATTAAGTATAGATCAAAATGTACAGGATAAACCAGACATACTAATCTTTGAGCCTGACATTGGTGTTCAATTCACAGCCTGGCTCAAACATTTCGAAAAACTAACTATCGATGCTAAATTAAATGACGATTGGAAATTTAAAAATTTTCAAAAATTCATTAAAGGTTCAGCTTTGAAATTGTATATTAATAACTGCCTTAATTGTAATTCATATCAGGAAATAGTTGAAATTTTTCAAGAACATTATTTTTCACCTCCCTTTGGCTTAAACGATTTTCAAAATTTAAAATTTTCTGGCCAAGCTAAAGACCTTAACTCATATTTTACTGAAAAGGTAGAGTTAGGTAGAAAGATAGGTTTAAGTAATGAACATATAATTGAGGGTCTATCTATAGATTTGCCTCCCCAAATTAGGACAGTTTTGGTTTTAAAAGAACCCAAAACCCCGATTGAATGGCTCACAATTGTTTCGAGAATAATTCATGATGTACCTACGGTCTTACCCCAAACTGAAACTAAACAAAAATTACCAGAATCCAAATTTAATGGGTATGGACCACAATATCAAGGCTGGGTACCAAGGCGACCATTCTTTAACAACTCGGGTAATCCAAATTATAATCCTCAACAAAATCAAAATTTTTCCCGGCCTAGTCAAAGTTATAACCAACAATCCCAATTTAGACCTAGAATTCGAAATGAAAAGTTTCATATAAATGAACAACAAACAAGTCATTTCGCCCAGGCTTCCCAGGAGTTGCCTCCTAAGCCATGTAAATACTGTGATAAGCTTGGTATAACCAATGCTTATCATTGGAGCCAAAATTGTATAAACAAACCTAATATTTTTACGGCTGAGAATCAAACTCAGCCTAAACAAGAAAGTGACCAACAACAAAATTGTCAATTAATAGTAACTGGATATGTACAAAATAAAAACAAAAACAATATAAGTGACAAAAACCTAATTTTGACAAATAAAACTATCCTGTTAAACATTGATACAGGAAGTACTTTAAATATAATTCCAGCTAAGCTTTTTGAAAAACTTAATGTCCTAAAAGAAAGAAAAGACTTTGTTAATGTAAAACAAACAAAAGGTATTTTGCAACTTAACCACACTTGTACTTTAAATTTGAAAATTGGAGATATAGCTAGGTCAGTGGAATTTTATATTTTAACTACTGATCTACCTTATGCCATACTGGGTTTAAAGGAATGTAATGGGTTTAAATTAGAGCTAGAGCCAGCGCCATTCTGCAAGGTTGTAATATTACTGTGTATTTTTCCAGGTGTGAATTTATTGAATGAACAGTTAAAATAAATCGATTCGCTTCTTAAATGCTTTGAAAAGATTTTTTTAAAGAGAAAAGTCTTACAAATTATGTGTTGAGAAGAAGAATATGCTAACAAGAATTGACAGGCCTTGATTGAAAAATTTGAAAGTTTGTTTTGGATTTCAATTAGCGATTGTGTTAAACAGGTTGTAATGCAAAATCTGAGAAGACTGATCACCTTTTCTGATTATAAAAGCAATTTGTCTTTACATATTTCCTGGAATCTGGGTTAATAATTGCAATAAAAATACCAATAAAGAAAAAGTATAAATAAATATAGAAAGTAGATAGAAGAATAAGAGAAAAAAAGAAAAGAAAAAATGTTACAGAAGGCAAATTTTGGACATAAGAAAAATAAAGAAAAAAAAAATTTTTTTCCGGATATTTTGCTATTAAAGTGATAAATATGTAAGGTAAATGATAAATAAAGTGAAATAAAGACAATACTGAAATCTTGGACTTCAGAATAACAACCACTGTCATTTTTCTTTATTTATTTTGTTTTCAAACAAAGTAAACAATAATACTCAAGTCTAATTTCAGAATGAAATTTTTCCTGTAAAACTGTTTTTTGTATTTTATGTTTTATTTACAACATTTTTGAAAGATGCTTATAACTTTTATATATAACTATATCATGATAACTAACTTTTATCATGATTGAAGAGTTAACTTAAATTGTGTCATTATGAAGAATACTTCTTATAGTGAAAAAACTGTAATGTGATCTTTAAACAAAATACTTTCGAAATTGAAAAAACTGCTGAGTCAAAAAAAAAAAAAAAAAAACCTGTTGAAAATTTTAAATTTGCTGATGATGCTACTACAGATTTTTAATTGTGCTAAAATTTACCATGTGCACAAATGTGTATTTTTTATAATTCATTTTACTTTTATATAATGTTAACATTACAAATTTGATTTTTTTTTCATTTTAATTGTACTTCTACCATAGGGAAGATTTTGCAAATAGATTGTTATTAAAATTTTTGGTTCGTAACTAAGCATTTTTGGCGAGGGGGGATGTAACATAAAAAGCTTCAATTAATCTTTTTATGTTAGTTTCTTTGCTATAAAACAACTCCTACTTTATTATTAATTAATTATTCAAATCGAAATACTTTCTCACACTTTTAAAAGCTACATCCTGTTTCTAAATCTATTTTTGGCCCAACTATGCATAAATTTAAATAAAGATCTTTTTTCCCTTTTAAGCCGTGGGAATCACTCGAGCAAGTTCATTAACCAATAGTAATTTCTGAGATTTCCCTCTTTTCCCTAAATAGAGACATTTTAGGATTTTTTGCAAGATTTTCCCTACCAGAAAGACTGTTTGCTGATGGAGTAAACATCACTTCTTCGCTCCCACTCAACTAAGAATGATCAAATAAAAGTTACTCTGATTTAATTAAAATCCTGTGTCTGTTTTCCTGCTCGGTCCGACTGCATCATTTTACATATATATATATATAGTACCGGTCAAAAGTTTAGACTCACTTGTATTTTTTTCAAAACTTTCAAAAATAATTATATATTTCTGGCTTAAACATGTAATTTATCAAATCTGAACATCAGTAAACTTCACAAAATGCTATTTCCTTTTAAAACTGTTCATTATTTTTTCATTTTGTATCTATTCTGCAGTTGATTATGAAATGAGCAAAAGTGCATGTAAATACTTTCTGCATGTAGTGTTCAAAGTGCATGCATGTAAATAAATCTGTAAAAAGTTTAATTTATTTAAAAAATTTCATTAATTTTTAGTTTATAAAAATTTAATTTTTATCTTCTTTTGTAAGGTTCATTATAAGTTAATTTCATGTACACAACACATTTAAAATTTTGCTATAATATCTATATATAATTTACCAGAATAACTTGGATATATTAAAACAAAAGTTTAAATCGTTCTATATTATTTATTACAAAAATATGGGTCAAACACCAGATATATAAGTGTCGAAACACGAGCAGTTATCATTGCACATCACGGAAAAGGCTACTAAAGTGGAAAAATTACCCTTAAAAACTAATGTTTCCCAGGCCACTTTTGTCAAAACTTTGCAAAGGAAGAAGGAAACTGACCAATATAAGAGCCACCAACGATCTGGGAGACCTAGAATAATGTCAAGACATGAGGATAGGTTTATCTGAATTCAAAGTAAGCTGCAGCGGTTTCAAACAACACCAGAAATCCGTCAGAAAGTGAATGTTATTAGGCAGAAAACTGTGTCAATAACTACTGTACAACATCGACTTCGTGACTAAGGTTTAAATGGTTGTGCAGCTGCTAGAAAACCACTTTTGAAAAACGAAACATTGTAAAATGACTGCAGTGAGTTAAGAAACATGTTAACTGGTCTTTAGAACAGTGGTCAAATGCTTTTTTACTGACGTGTCAATATTAGAGATGTTTGGGAGCCAACGAAGGCAGTATGTTCGTCGTTTAGTTGGTGAACTTATGACAAATCAATGTTTACTACCAACTATTAAGCATTGTTGAGGTTCAGTCGTAGTTTGGGGATGTTTTGCCGGTGACAAAGTTGGAGATCTTCTTAGAATAGAGGGAATTATAAACAAAAAATATTATCACAGAATATTGCAGCATTACGCTTTTCCACGTGGACAGAGAATCGCTGGTCACGGATTTGTTTTTCAGCAGGAAAACGATCCGAAACATTCATCGAAATTGGGCAGAAACTACATTACATCGAAAGAAAAGGAAAAAGTATTGAAATACATGGATTGGTCCCATTAATCACCCGATATTCACCCTATTGAGTTATTGTGGGAAGAACTAAGTAAAATTATAAGAAAAATGCAATGTATCAATCAAAACAAATTTCCGGAATCTTTACTTAGTTGCTGTAACCAGACCTCAACTGGAAAATTGCAAAAACTAATCGAAGAATGCCAAAAATAGGCACTGCTATGATTAAGGATAAAGGAGTATATTTCGAAGAATCCAAGATTGGACGAAATTAATGTTATACATACAGTTACAGCATAAAACATAATTTATAACATACCTTACCGCATAAGTGTACCTATATTTCTCAAAATAAAGTTAGTTTGTTGTGATTTTCAGTATAAAAATTTTGTTATTTGTTCATTTTTAAAAATTCAAGAGTGAGTCTAAACTTTTGACCGGTAGTGTATATATATATATACATATACATATATATATATATAGGCAAATCTCTAGAATCTTTAACCTATGGTGTCTTCAAACTTTTCTTATAAATATATAACATAATAAGGGAAAATTAATTCTAATAAAATTACAGGAGTAACTATGCATTATTAACTTTAAGATACGTACAGTTTTGATCGCGAGTAACTTGATTTTGACCTTCATTTCTTACTTCAATCCTACGTTTGACGACTTTTCAGGAGTGTCGCTTAGAGAGTTTAACATACTTTTTTTTTTCAATATGTATTCTGTTTAAAAAGAACTGAAAATTACTAAGAACATAATTAAGTGTATCAGCTGTACTATAATATTTTCTTGAATGATATTTTTCGTAAATATTGACATTTGCAAACACTTAAAGTTTGTCGCGAAATTTTGGCACGTCAAACCGTAACCATCGAAAATTGAAAAAAAAGGTATACAATCCAATTCTGCGTGTTTTATGTTAGTGATATTCCAAAAGCTTATTTAAAAAAGAACAAACTTGTATCATTATTATAGATGAATATTTTTATTTGCAATAATTACAAATTTATCGAATTAATCCCAAACTGTCATTCGGTGAGGTAGTATAGTAACGATGTCAAGACCGTAACCTGACGCAGATCTAAAAAGTAAATGTTTAAATCAATCAAAATTTTGATCACACGTTTGTCATTGACCAATTTATTTTCTGTGTTGTGTGCATCGCATTGCGTTGCATCTGAGTAAAGTTTTCGATCTATTCCCTAGGTTGTTCAGACCGTAACCCTGTCAAACCGTAACCACAGGATTAGTTAATTGAATTTAATATATCAGAACTTAGTTTTTTCCCTATGTTTTATTAATCGAAAATATTTTTTGACTGAAAATAATTAAAGTAGGCCTTTTTATACATTTTATAACAATTTAACTTAATATTAAAATTTTTCAATTCATTTATGATACTAATAATTTTTGATGAAAAATAAAGGGTAAATAAGGAAAATTCAAAAATTTTAATATTTTGTTTATACTTATAAGGGCATCGAAATTTTCGATGTTCACGATTATTTTCTAATATTTCATGCATTTTCAAACAATCCTGGAGGTTTAAAATAGTGTGCCTATATATTTTTTTCTAATTTCTTTTTTATCAAAAAGTTAAAGGTTCTAGAGATTTGCCCATATATATATATATATATATATATATATATATATATATATATATATATATATATATATATATATATATATATATATATATATATATATATATATATATATATATATATATATATATATATATATATATATATATATATATATATATATATATATATATATATATATATTGAATTAATTGAATATTGAAAACTTATTTGTTTGAAATAAATAATAAATAAATTACGTATTCAAATATTGCTTAAAATGCACAGTATAATTTAAGAAAATATGCATTAAGCTATTAAAACTCATCAGAACCCTTCTTCAAAGTGCAAATGTGCTCTTTTTACATTAATATGATTGGATTTTGAGTTAAAAATATTTTATATGTTCCAAATAATTTTTAAACATACAAAATATGAAATTACTTTTGTAACAACCCTATAATTATTAAATGTTCTAAACTCTTAAGTCCCTTTTAAAAAGAAAGCGAATCGCACAATTTTTAACAGTCTATTAAGTTGAAATTTTACATGACATAGCGAACAAAAGAATGATGGCAATTCCAAGTTCGATCAGATTTAGGTCTTGTTAAAATTCAAGGAATGATTAATCACTTTCTAATTATATAATCAACATTGCATCGGATAATGCATCCGAAACTACATTCCCTCTTGAAAAGTCAGAAAAGGATTTTTAATTAGTAAAATTAAAAGGGTGCTGTATCAGGCATTAAATTTTTTTTTCAAATTTGTTAATTTTGCATCAGAAATTAGGAAAAACTTATTAAAGTTGTTTTAATTTACATAATAACTTTTCTGTTCTAACTTTTATCGTTAAATTTTTATTAAGTAATTTGATTTTATGTTGAGATTAAAATTAAATAAATAACTATAGCAAACTGTAGGGGAGAGTGGGATCAATTGTAACAGGGTACGATTGTAACAGAGCAAAAATTTCGAGTGTCGGGTTCTAGATTTGGTTCCTAGGTAGCGCACAAGGTGTATTTAATAAATCTACATGCACACCCCTGCTGGCAACCATTTTTATGTACTTTTGAAAGAGTTACATCACAAAAGATATTTTCCCTCTACGTAAGTACTTTTTTTGATATTAGAATATTATATTGTAACAAAGTAATTTCGTTAAAACAAATAAAAATTATTAACCGAATATGTAAGTGGACACCTTTATTAAAATTTCAACAAGAAAAAATATTAGTTTTTATATTTAACTAGCATTGTTTTTAACAAATGAAGCTGAAATGCCGTCTTGGGGACGATTGTAACAATAAGTAAAGGGACGATTGTAACAGCTGAAACTAAATAATCTTATGTTTACAAACCATTACTTAACTCTTTAAGAACCACCAATAGTTTCCTATATCATTTATATTACGTTGCATGTGCATTACTTTATTTGTCACCTTTCATAGCATAAATTAGAATTTTTAACCCCTTAAAAGTTAAAAGTTTAACCCTTTAGGCTCATTATTATTTTTACTCCTAAAATATCACTACTATTTTGATCAATAAAAAAACATATAACAACTATGATAATATGTATAATTAACTATGTTTTAGTTGAATTTATGAACTGTTGCAATTGACCCCATAAGTGGGGACAATTGTAACAAGTGCACAATTGTCAAAAATTGTTAATAACTAATATAATAACATTTAAAATAAGGTATTTATTTTTTTTCTAGTAGAGGATAGTCTCTCCTTTACTTGTCTGTCAATTAATACTAATAATATATTGGATTTTTTGTTAGTTAAAAATAGTTAAGTAAAAAATGTTACAATTGACCCCACTCTCCCCTACTTATTATGAAACAATCTAACATTTTTTTATGAAACAATCTAACATTTTTTACAAGTGTTCGGAACCTATTAGTTTTAAACAACCTAGTAATATTGCATAGTTACCTTCTTTGGCTATTGAAGATAAAATTTATAATTTGATGAATAAAAATATAACCCACAACTAAAACAAAATATTATTACTTTAGAACGCTTTTCCTTCTCCAAACCTTTTTGTTTATATTGATGGGAAAAATCTGGTAGTTTAAACTCATAAATAACCATATAAAAGTCACTACGGTTACAAATTGCATTACAAAAGCATAATAGCGAAAAAAATAGGTATCAATGCGAAAAAGAAAAGGCAGAAATTAAATTAAGTTAAAAGTTTATATTAAAAGCTTAAATTTTAATTTCTTGCTTCCTCATGCATGAGGATGCAATGGTTGAAGATATTATCTTAAATGTCTTTTTCCTGCATATAAATGATTAATTCGTGGTAGAGATACTCTAAGATATCAGACATCATAGAAATTTCACCTGGTGTTTCACAATCTGTTTAATTGATTGCGGCTTTAACAAAAAAATTAAGTCTAGCGTATAATTTAGCCAAAGAAAGATGTGTCAAAAACACAAGTTGATTATTGTAAGTATATAACTTGAAATCAAAGTAAAAGCGCTTTAACTTTCCAGCACGCTTGTCTTTGAAAATTTTAAGACAAATTTAAACAGACAAATTTTAAAACAAAATATTTTCAATGCTTTTTTCTGCATATAATTGTTGGGATATCGGAAGGACATTTTTATTCCTCCTTTCAACAATCATGGAATGAACCAACAGAAACTCTAGAGCAGGGATGGCGAACCAATGACACGCGACACAATATTTTGGGCAAGTCACGGATCACAATTGTTATTGCACTATGAATTTTTATTACACAAATGTTATTACAGTATGAAGCATATGTAACAATTAAATTAAAATTCACAAAAATCAAACACAATAATAAGCAATTGTTAATGAAAAATTAACAATTAATGCAAAAAGAAACAATTAATAACCATAAAAACAAGTTAACAATAAATAACTAGCAAAAAAAAATCAACAGTCCTGCTTAAACTAATATCTCACAACCTAATATAAGTTATTTGTCATCTAATCTGCAACAGCAGAAGACCCATTGATGTTGCTTAAAGTTGAGTTACGCCTATAACTGAAACATTACAAAATGTATATTTTTTTTCAATGTAAATAAAGAGTTTTAAGTTGATAGTATTTAGTATTATTATTTTCCCAATAATCATGAAGTCAAAATTATTTGACGGCACGTCTGTGACTTCATTAAAAATTTGTTTAGAAAAAATGGCACGTTTGTGTTTACAGGTTCGCCACCCCTGCTCCAGAGAATAGTTTTATTTTTATTTGAGGTTGTGTAGTACGTGGTTGCTTGTTTGTAAAATGCACGAAACGCACGTGGTCGTAAATGAAAATCCGAAAAATATTTCTTCCTCCAGTGTTTTGTAATTTTATGTTAACAGTTGGCGTATAATATTTGAAGTTGTATTAAGCCGAATCTAAAATATTTATATCGGTTTTAATGACAAAAAAAATGCTTACAACCAACTGATTTTTCTTGCACTGTTTCAAACAGTTCTGTTCCATAGATGTTCAATAAATGTTGTTTAGTCTCCCCACTTGAAGACTCATGCAGAAATATAGCAACAATAACAATAGTTACTATAGAAGCATCTCACTTCCATATTATTTGATACAAAAAAATTAACTCTCGCAGGCGCATTGAATAAAAAGTGAGAAAGAAATGCCACTAGAAATTTTTGCCAAATATGAGACGGATGCGGCGGGCTACAATATTTGGTATCCAGCCAGATACCATATATTTTTTGATTTCAGATTTTATAAAAATACATAATAATATATATTACTAATTATGTAGTCACCAATACTATTCAAATGTTTCAAATCTGTTTTAGATGAGTTAATAGTCTCGTAGAAAATATATAGTTTTATAAACTTCTCTGACATGAAAGCTTGAAAATTTTAGTTTTAGTCACCTTCCTAAAATTTCTGTAAAAATTATTCAGGGGTGTCATCATTTAAATATTTTTCAGATTTAATTACGAATTTCAAATGTCTTTATACCTAACAATTATTACGAAAATTATTATCTCGAAAATAGTTAAGTTTTGTGCGATATTTAAACATCTTTTTGCTGTAAACAATTTCCTTTTAAAGTAAAAAAGATTAAAGTAAAGATGAAAGCTCGTAACCTAATATTTCTATTACTCTCAGAAATTAGAAAACTTCCTTTCAATTTCTCCCTTTTCATAAATGAATAATTTCCGCTTTGATAAAATGAAACTCGACAGTATTGTCATTTGAAGAATAACGAACATAAATTTCCCATTTATATTTAAACCTGACACCATTTGTCATTATATTTACTAAAACACGTTATCGCAATGACAGTATACTTCAGTAAGTTGAATGCATATAAATAGTGACGTAGTTAAAGCCATCTTATTTCTGAAAAGCATATTAAAAATAAATTAAATTCAAAACTTAAAGAAACTAAGATATTACAAAATACGATGGTAAACAAAGCTTGTAAACAGAGAAACAAATCCTGGTAAATCACCGTACTGTATAGTAATGACATATCTGGTAAAAAAAATCATAATTTTGGTAATAAAAACTAAAATATTCGGTATTTAAACCATTCATTTGGTAATTATTCCGTTCATATGGTAATGGTTTGCCAGAAATTCTGATTTTCAAAATTATACATTTATTACCACACATGTGATTAAAAATACAAAACAGAAATTTAAATTTTACAAAATAAATAGTTTTCGTGCAATGCTCTACGGTATCATGACAAAATTACAAAATTTTACCAAATTTTCCAAGTTTTATCACAGATTACGAAATGATATTTTACTATGAATTTTCTCGAAATTGTTACCAAATAGCTTACCAACCGTTACCAAATCGCTTCTGAAAAAAATTACCGAGCTTTTCGTTATTTCGATAGAGCCAGAAACACGGTAAATTTTAACATTTTCTGTTAGTTTTGGCCGAAAATTTTATCTCAGTGTAATTTATAAACTTTTATACACTCGTATTGTTCTTATTAAAGCATTTTCTCTTGAAAAGTAAGCATTGTGTAATATTAATATTTTTTTTCGAAGAAAATATCAAATTTTTTATTATTTTTATTGAAATTTGAGATTTTACATTATTTTTATTTCTTTTGTTAGAAGATTTTTTCAAAATCATTATGAAGACAGTAAATAAGGAAATAATTTCTTCAGAGCTATAATTATCTTCAGTGCATATATATCTCTATTGTTAATTATAGTGAAAGAATAATTTATTTTGATATTGCTATAAACTTACGTACTTCAGAAAATTTTTTATCATACTTATATATTAATTTTTAAATTAATTTCGCATTAGTCCAAATGGCATGCAAAATAGTCCTTTTGTATCTTACCTGAATTTGCTATTTAGCTACGCAATTTTCTTTCAAATAATTACAATTTTCTTTCAAATAAGGATTGGTCAAGGAGTAAAAAAAAATACAGAATAAAAATCAGTTGTAATTTTTTGAAAGGGAAAAAGATATTTTGTCACTTAGCATACCTACAGAACTGCATGAACAATATTATAAATTAACTGATATCCAACTCAAATATCAATTACAGAATCTCTTCAATAATAAGCACAAAACAAATCAAATAGAAACTAAAATGTAAGAAACGAAATTATTAAAGCTTTAAATTGAAATAATACGGAATTGGCAGTAGGCCCTCTTACCAAAATGGCAGTAGGTGCCAATTATTGAAGCTACACGCAGGGAAGTCCTGCAAAGCTGAAACTATCACAAGCTAGCGATCAATTCTTTTACCTTGCTAAGACAAGCAACTTTGCAGATGTTTACAGAAGTTGCCGTCGTTAAATTACAAAGGACAGCAGAGAAAATCTAATTCAAACTCAGATTTGTATGTATCCAAAGGGGAACAGTGCAGGGTTGAGTTTTCCCGGATATTATGCAAAGTATTCAAAACTTTACGAACTAAAACTTTCGTAAAATGAACACTCTGTGTTCTCTCTATAAAGTATTTTGCGAGAAATAATTCTGATTTAATTCTAATTATTTGCTTGAAGAACTAGTTCCAAATAAAATAAAATTTAAAATCATATCTTATACATTTATTCAATGTTATTTTTTGAAATTAATTCTCAGCGTGTGATTAGATATCTCAATTGCATCTTAATAATTAAATTTTTCTGTGAATATCAACAATTTTTATAAGATTTTCTGTGATAAGTAAACAAAGCTTGTTCATTTTAAATTAAACTAAAGTAAAATGTTTCACTCCGTTTCAACGCAAAACTTAATTAAGGACTAAAATTTTTTTTAACAATGTTAAAAAGAAATTTAATCTAATTAACCAAATGTTTTCCGTTGATTAAATGTATTGCTCAAAACATTTCATTCAATCTTCTGTATTTGATTATTTTAATAATACTATGTATTTAGTATGAATATGGTTAGCAAGAGAAACATCTCATTTTTAAAAATTCATTTCATATTTTTCCCTATGTATTCAGGATTTTACATCAATCAAAAGAATTATTTTTATCACAAAACAAGTTTTAAAAGTTCTAGTATCAATAATAATAGAAAAATTACAAACTTATGTGCAGTGCCCAAAAGGAAAAAAAAAAGAAATTAAAAGCGAACCACCCTGAATAACTTTTAATTCAATGATCGGATCTTCAAGTTCTAGGACTCACACTTAGTGGCTCGAGGGAGTAACCACAAATATGCTCAGTGCAAACGATATTTTAAATTACTAAATCAGTCGAAAAAACGTACTGAATAAACATACCTTTTCGGTATCAGATTCGGGAATCAGATTCCTGATCCCCCTAGATAGTCGCAATGTGGGAAATATGGTCTTCTTAGTTTGGTCAGGCGAGCGGTCCAAAGTTAGGAACCTTTAATGATAATTTTACTCTTTGCGTATTTCGCTATATGTTGAGAACTTTTTAGCGAATTGAAAATTTTTTGAATACAGTTATAAAATTCGTTTATCCAAAGATAATTCCATGCAAAAAATAATTTTTAGTGAATATTTATTATTTCATCGAAACAATTTTGAATTGTAAGGTATAAAATTTTTTGCATAATTTCAAAGAATATAATTTTTCATAGCAAAATACAAAATTTGAACATAATCCGTTGAATAGTTCTTGAGAAAGTGAGTTTCAAAAAATTCAGATATTTATAGTTCGATTTCTCGGGAGCTATTCGACCAATTTTGCAGAAATTTTGCATTTTGCCTAGTAAAGTTATATACTTTAAAATGTTGCAATAATTTATGTACCTTCAATTCTACATTTTTTTGACCATTATTAAATAAAATAATAAATCTTTACTAAAAAGTACTTTTTGCACGGAATTATCTTTGGATAAACGAATTCTATTATTGTATGCAAAACTTTTTTAATTCACTAAAAATTTCTCGTGATATAGCGAATTACGCAAAAAGTAAAATTAAGATTAAGGGATGCAAACTTTGAAGCCCTGTCTTGATCAAACCAGGGGATTATATTTCCCAGATTGCGCCTACCCTCTATATTTTGGGGGTTAGAACTCAGAATTTATCAAAAAAGGTATGTTTATTCAGAGAAATTACGTTTTCTTGTCTGATTCCGTAACCTAAAATATCGGGCGCACTTACTAATTATTACATTTGAGGTCAACCCCTCGAGCTGTCAAGTTAAGAGTCCAAGAGAGTGAAGATCCTATCATTAAATCAAAAGTTATTCAGGGTGATCCGTTTTCTATTTTGAGCACTGTTAATACAGATATCTCAGAAAGACCAGAAAATTCAAATTCCAAATAAAAATCTTTATTCAAGACTAAAGACTGTATTTATACATAAAATAGACATGTTTAAATTATATATTGTATGTTAAAGCTTGTAAAGTGAGTCGAATTTTATGGAGAGAATAGGGCTAGTCCATTTTTCTTATACTCCCACAGTCCTATTCTGGTAAAGGTATTGTTCTTGAAGGAGAGATATTGTTACAGACGTAGTTTTTTTCACGATACAAATAGGAAAAAAAAATTTGAAAGCGATGTAATTTTTTGAACAAATTTTAAAATTCTACGCATCAATTATTGCAGAAAAATTACGAAACTATGTACATGCAGATATCCCAGAAAGACCGGCAAATTCAAGTCCTAAATAAATGCTTTTCAGTCATATCCAAAATTTATATTTAGACGTAAAATAGACTTGTATAAATTATCAATTGTAGAGTAAAGCTAGTTAACTGGGTCGATATTTATGGCAAGGGTAGAGCTAGTCCATTTTCTTTTTTTTTCCCAGATCGTGTAACATTCTTTATGGTCAGGAACATATCTTTACTTTTAAACCATTTGCTACTGGTATAATCAAAAAACAGTAAATACAAGAAAAAGTGTAACTGGATATTGCAAATGAGTTGTAGTTGAGTTGTGAATGTGACTTAAACCAGTCTCCAAACTATTCCAGATAGTTTAACCAAACTACTCAACTTCTTTTGTGTTAAGGAGCTCTGTGGTCTATACATGTAAGCGTGAATGAGAGTTTCGTTCTCCAATTCTCCAGGGTCACCAACTGGAGAGTGTTGGATGCTAGAATTATCTTTGTGAGTTGAAGGAATGAAAGAAATATTGCCATGTCAACGCTGGACGCAGGAATATTTGCCCGCTTATCAATAGAATGCACCCAGCTGTAGAAGATAAGCGCCTTCATAAAGTACGCCTAGATTGCGCGGACAAAATTCTGGTTGCTTAAACGTATTAGGGAAACTAGTCAATAAGTGACGTGATTTTAGATAACAGCTGATAGTTTGAACACCATTTTTTTATATTTCTTTTACTGCTTTGATTGAATACGGTAAAATAACAGTTAAATGAATTGTTATTTAACCCTTTTTTCGTGTATCAATCAATAAATCAAAACAGAAGCTAATTGGATGAGTAATTTAGAAACTATATGTTTGTTTGTTTTTTTTAATTTGAAGTATGTTTCAAAACAGTACTTTTTACATAAAAAAGGCACCTTACAACTTTTAAAGTATCAGTAATGTTGACTCGTGTAGATCTCACTAGATTCAGAAGCAAAAATAAGAAGTAATAATATTTCGCTTGTCTAGTTAGCAATTACAAATAAAAATTAGTTACAAGTATAAAATTTTATTCTTAACACATAAAACGTTCACTGCGTCTAAGCTCTCATTTATCATAGTTGATCACATTCGATTCAGCGTACACCATTACGTTGGGAATAATACACTATTTTCCTAACAATTAAATATTAATATTTCCATTGTTTGATCTCTTTCCCTCTTCTTGCCCAATTGGTCACGTTAATCTGTAGGATTTTCATGCAACCTGAGCTAGCTAGTTTTAATAATCAGCGGCTTGTTATTTTGAATATCTAGCAAACCCTAATATAACTGCACTGTTAACAAAAACAATTTTAAAACAAGATATTTTAAGTTTGCTTTCCAAATTGTATATAAAGTAACCAGTAATTCCATTAGCTTCAGTTACAAAACATATCTACATCTAAACATATGTATTTAATTAAGTCAATACTATTTTTAATAAACAGAAACTGAGAAATTGAACAATAATATTGAATTAAATCCAACTTATTCAGCCTTTCCCATTATTGAAACAGGTACTTTTTTATTCAAGTATTCCTCACAATTTTCATATGATTGCCATAAAAAATATCCTTTGAGAAGTAGAGATTAATTAAGAAACTACATAAGATATAAAAATCTTAATTAGTTTATTTACAAACGAAACAAGAGTCTAATTTCAGAAGAACTAAAAATCTATTAGGAAAAAGTCGTCCTGTACTCCAATTTAATATTAAAATATTTATAAAATGCATCATACAAATTATAAAAACTGCATTCAATTATTAATGCAAATTTTCGAATCTAAAGTAAGTCATTTAATTTCGAGAAATTATTGATTTAAGATTTAAAAAAAATATGTAATGTTGAAGCTATAATTTTACTTATCAAATATCCAAAACTAATTAATCTAAAAGACGAAAATATTCTGATTAGTTTAAAGTATTAAAAAAATTGTTTACAAATAAATAGATATTTTGGGTGAATATTTCAGGCATAGTAATTTTTTTTTCTTTAGATTTAAAAAATTCATATTTGCGTTTTATCTTTAAGATATTTTAAAAGAATTCTTTGTAATTAATATGCAATTTTACTGAATAAAAGAATATATATATATATATATATATATATATATATATATATAACGCTTTGCAAAGCGTAACGCTGTTACGCTTTGAAAGCCTAAACATTGTAAGTTCGTAGTGTGGCCGGTGCTTCTTGATAAAGATACAGGAAAATGCAGGAATCAATATAATTTTATTAAAGTAAGGGCCAGAGCCACAGAATGACAACCTTACATGCTGGTGGATAGGTAGAGAATAGCACATTTGACCTTGGAAAGAGGGTTTTTATATCTTTCTGGACAATATATTTAAATGTTAATAGGTCTCAGTAGCGTAGGACTGATCAATTTCCCAAGCTACTAAAACCACATCATCACATTTTTTGAGATAATTAGATCAATATTATTACTTTCTTGTGGGAAAGGTTTTTAAACGTTTGCGCGTTAGATAAATGCTCTATTTATGGATTATATTTAATATATAATTCTTTTAACATTACATAATATATATATATATATATATATATATATATATATATATATATATATATATATATATATATATATATATATATATATATATATATGTATGTATGTATGTATGTATGTATGTATACAGTCAGACCTCTATATAAAGTCAGTCATCCGCATATAAGGTCTCTTTTCCAAAGTCCCGTCTCACTGAATAGGAATTCTTTCTTACAGTTACAGATTATCGGATATATGGTCAAGTTTTAAAAGTCGTTATAGTTTATAAGGTCATTTTTATCTGAGGCGAGGGGAGCTATTTTCTAGAAAAATCCTATTTAACTTCTTTACAAGGCAATTACTCCTCCCGAGTTCAAGGAATACGGTGCAGCCAACGAACAAGCTAGAATTTCTGAAATTGTTTCTCAAGTTGTGGACAGTGAGGACGATGACAATGATCCTGAGACTGTAGTTGTAACCCAAGCGGAAGCCTTCAATGCAATAAATATCACACGAAATTTTTTTATAAACCATGAGGGAGCTGAGGAACATTTTGAGAAGTTACAAAATGTAGGTAGCATTGTTCGAAAAATGAAACCAAAAGCGTGACAGACCTGCATAAATGATTATTTTAAGTAAGGTGAGATGTAATGTATGTATGTACACTTTGAGGAAATTTGTAAACAGCTTTATTTTAAATAAAAAAAAGAAATTTAAAAATCTAACTTTCCTTAATTCTTTGCTAATTCTGTTAAAATTTACTGACTGAAATATTTAATTCATGGCCGATCGTTTTCGTTTATATTACCATTTTTTAAAAAATCATAATACATACTATTTACGTGCTTAGTTACGAACTGGCTAATGAATCTGTTAAATGGTCACCCCACTTATATGGGCACTTTTGTGATGTCCCTTAGGGTGACCATTTATATATATATATATATATATATATATATATATATATATATATATATATATATATATATATATATATATATATATATATACATATATATATATATATATATATATATATATATATATATATATATATATATATATATATATATATATATATATATAAATATATATATATATATATATATATATATATATATATAATATATATATATATATATATATATATATATATATATATATATATATATATATATATATATATATATATATATATATATATATATATATATATATATATATATATATATATATATATATGTCACGGCGAAAGACCGACATCGGTGGTTGTTGACTTTCACCGGTGAATGTCGACAAACACCAAATACGTCGGTGAAAGATCGAATATTTCATTACATTCTTGTACATTCGGACCCTCACTAATGTATGTCGACAATCACAGATATGCTTTGGTGAATGTCCGCAATATTTATTACATTCGATTTTATATGAATTTATTCGCGGATATAATTACATTTATTTGATATTTTAACCCTACACTGATGTTTTTTTAAGAAGTGTTTTTGATGAAGTTAAGTGCCACTGCCCGGTATACATTTGCCCGGTATGCACTACACTGATGTTTTTTTAAGGTCAAGTGCCATTGCCCGGCATATATTTGCCCAATACTCCAAACACTGATGTTTCTTCTAATCTATCGTCAGTAAATATTAAAATATAGAATAAATATAAATATATCAAATAAATATAATAATATTAACGATTAAATTAATATAAAATTGGATATAACAAATATTTCGGACATTCACCAAAGCGACTATCTGATTGTTGACATTCACCGGTGAGAGTCAGAAATAAGGGTATTTAGCAAATATTTCGGACATACACCAAGCGACTACGTGAATGTTGACATTCTCCAGATTTCGGTATATATATATATATATATATATATATATATATATATATATATATATATATATATATATATATATATATATATATATATATATATATATTAGGTTCACAGGACCCCACTGGGTAACGTTAAATGAGCAACACTTCCGGCATTTTCCGAGGTGAGGAACGAAAAGTTCACTACTTGCCCGTTAGAGAAAAAACAACTTTTTTTCATTGTTTAACATTAATTGCCCTCTGACCGATTCATGTATGTCCCAAAGAAAGAGTGTTTCTTTACAATTATTTAAGTAATTATTATATAAGATTATATAGGTAGTTTTCTAGATTGCAGCTCTTTTTAATAAGCAATGACATTCATTGGAAAATTGTAGTACGTTTTAATGAGTTAGTTATTTAATTTGATATCTTTAAGAATGTAAATTACGATTGAAACCAACATGGATAATTTCGTGAAGTACAGAAAGCGACGATACCAAATTGGTACTTAGAAATAAATATGAAACCATGAGTTCCTTTTGGCTTTTAAACTTGCTTCTATAAACCTAAACATCGTGAAGTCAGCAAGAATTTATGAAAATTAAAACGAAGTGATATACTTATTGCCAATTTATTTAAAAAAACTTCGAGTATTACGAATTGAATGATACAATGTTTATAAGAAATTATTTGTTTTGGTTAATTGAACTTCTAAAACGTCTTTTGATAAATATGATATTGCAAAGCCACCATAATGAACGACAAATAACAAAATTGTAGAAGTTGTGCACTAAGGGCCGATTTAAGCAGTTAGTTTGTAACAGGGCTAAAGTAAAAGAGTTTGTATTGCCGTAAAATTGGTTCATCAAAAATTAATATCTTAATATCTTAAAATTAATATCGCAATTTTCGAAAAGTGCAATTAAGATTTCGTAAAATTCTGACTCTCATGAATCAATTATGTATGATAAAAAGCCGCGGCATTGATTATCAAAACTTTAAAAAAAATGAGAATAGCCAAAGGAGATTTAAAAAAGCATTCTTTTAGCTAGATTAAGTCCTTAGCTTTATACGTAAAGAAAAAAAGATCTTAATTTCATGTATAAAGTAATCAACAATAAAAGCTAAAACTTTTTGAAAAGTGTCAAGTTTTTAATTTATTTATTTAATTATGCGGAAGCTTAATGTCATTAAACCTTGATTCGGAAAGTGATACTTTTGGTAATTGGAAGGGTGACAGCTGTCTTATAATGATATATTTTCACTTTTTTAAGTTCTGGATTAATTTTCTTCATTTTTAGACAATTTATCTACATAATACGATGAATCATGCACGAAAAATAAGTTTTAATATGTAAGTCTGGATTTTTTTCCTTAATAACATTTTTTTCTTTAATAATATTTCTCGAAAAGTTTTAAAAACAAATTAATACGATTTTTTAATGCATTGTATTCAAATTACCTTTAATAAATATCATTTTTAAATTCGTATGTTATTTTATTTCAGCCATAAGAAAATAACTCACAAACGCCTGTTAGTTTTGAAAAAATTACTTATTTTAGATTATCGAGCAAATTACAACTTTTTAAAACAATATTACACTAGATTAAAATGTATTGAGACTGTATATTGTAATAATGTGCTAAGTTAATCGTATTGGATGAGTGTAAAAAATGACTGAACTTATGGAGTGAAGGTAGAAACCATCCAACTTAAAAACTGATAAATTTTATTTATAAGTGAGATTTAGCTTGAACTGTTATCCTAAAAAGTGATCTACAGTTTGAAAATTTCTACGGATCTGTGAGAAATGTACTATTTTCTTCATTCTATTTAGAAATTCATCAATTCGCAAAAGCATTTACAAATTTTGTCAAAAAAAGTGGAGCGATTGAGTAAAAGAACTGTTAATTTGTTTAAACACGGGCGTCTGTTAATTTTGTCACTAGAGTCCCCCGCATTATTTCTGTAAAAAGCGGTTCTTGTAAAAAAAAAAAAAATAACAAGTCTGAGTAAAAGAACCATAAAACAATGTTTTTTGCTACATGTCCGAACATTTTAAATGTAATGTGTGCACAGGCATCTATTAATTTAGTCACTAGACTCTTCCACGCTATTTCTGTAAAAAATAGTTATTTTGAGAACAGTTTTTCCCAATTTTTATCAATTAGCAACATTTATCGGACAATTTGACCTAATTTTAAACTTGGTAAGAATAAATTCAAATTTTTAAAGCAAAACGCAGCTAACCATTCTTTTCCATCGCTTCCCTTTTCTTTTTAATTGATTTTTTAGATCATTGGTTAATTTGGGGACAACTAGTATTATAAATTAATAAAAATACTATTTTTTTTTAGTTACATGCATTAAATATAAAAAGTAAATAAAGATAATGCGGAATGTGTATTTAATGTGTTTTACAAAATAGTCTATATTTTTTAAGGAATAAATAACATTTTAATTATATCGATATTATTTAATTATGCTAATTATCATATTTGAGATCATCCGCTCATCACGAATTCATGCTGAGGGGATGACCTCATACATGATAATTAATTAGTGCACTCGATAATTTAAGTTATGAAATTCAGACGCAAAAATATACTTTCTCTGAACATACCTACCTTTTTTTTTTGACGAATTTGAACATCTAACTCCCAAAATGTAGGGGATAGCCGCAATTTGGTAAATAGTTTGGACAGGAGAGAGATTGAAAACTGAATCCTTTAATGTTAATTTTACTTTTTGCTTATTGTGGCATGCCACGAAAACTTTGGAGCAAATAGAAAATTTGTGCACATTATAATTATAAAATTCATACGCTTGATTTAAAAAAATTGAAGATTCCATGCAAAAAATGATTTTTGAATAATTATTCATTATTTTTTTTATTTTATTCAATAGTAGTCGACAAGTTTTAAATTGCAAGGCATAAACATTTTTGTATTATTTTTAAGTGTTTAATATTGTGATGCAAAATATAAAATTTGAACGAAATCGGTGCGATCGTTCATAAGAAAATTAAATATATAAAGAAAAAGATATTTAAAATTTAATTTTTCAAAACTATTAAATCGATTTCATTCAATTTTTTTATTTAAACTCCTTATTTGTATTCTCTCGTACTTTAAACTTGCAATTTAAACTCTGAAATGACGTAAAAAATTTATTCTTTGCGATTTAAAAATTTATGTAAAGCGGAAAGTCCTTTCTGCTAGTTGTTCTACAATTTCTATTTTTCATAATAACAAAGCACAAGCAATTTATATTTCATCTCCTAAAAAACATATTCTAACTTTAGTGTTTATTTTTACTAATATATTCATCGAAAGCAATATTTTGACATATTAAAAAAAAATTCATACACTGCTTGAAATTTCCTGTAAAAACATGATTAAATAACAATTTATTTAATTGTTATTTTTACCGTATGCAAAAAAAGCAGTCAAATAACCATGAATAAGATAATATTCAAACTGTTAACTGTGAGAAAAAAGCGTTTATTAACTGTTTTCAACTAATATGGTTAAGCAACCAGAATTGCGGTTGAGCATCAACTAGGCCCACCCAATTAAGCCACTGAGTTCCTTTCAGCTGTGTACATATAATAGCCGAGAGAGCTAATCTGTCAATCTCATGACCACTAGAACAGCGTGTGGTATTGACACCACATATTAATATTTATTTATAACATATATAAATACCTTATTGGATGTAACCTCTGCAAATTAACTTTACATATTAAATATTATACATATTAAATACAATCAATCATTGCGCTAATTAAATATGGTGTATTTTTGTTAAATTAATAACTTTTAATTAAAAATAAGGGTTGTGAATTAATTACTACCTATTTAATGTAATTTAGTTTGTGCGTCAACTACGCTATTTTGTTTTATATATCACTTTCACAGTATTGGGTTTAAATATTTTAAGGAATTGCTTATTATTTAAATAATTGTCTATTAGAATATAAATTCTACTTTGTTATTAGTTAATATCTATTTGCAATAATTCTTAGTTTAATTCTTATTAAGAAAATGTAACAATATTCTTATTTTGTTTCTCAATTTTTTCCCTGGCATTTCCTTATTTGTTAATAGTTTCCTTTGATGTTGCCTTTTGTATTGTTTGCATTGCAAACCAAGTATAATTTTCTCGTGGGAATAACTGTGCGATCTTTTGTGTATGAGAATCCTTTCATCGCCTGTTTAAGTCTAACTACACTAATGGACAAAATTAAGAGATGGAAAGCATTTTCGCACATTTCTATGACGCTATATTCCTCTATGACACACATTTCTATGACGCTATTTCTGAACGGTAATTGATATGGAGGGAACATGGAACCCGATACCATCCCAGCAACATTATCGAAAGGGACCATTATGCTGGTGGAGTTTGGTTATGCTGGTTTGGGCAGGGATCATGCAAGATACCCGCACACCCCTCCATGTGTTTGACAATGGTTCCGTGAATGTCCAGAGGTACAGGCAGGAGGTCATAGAACCCTATGTGCGTCTTTTCAGGGGCGCTGTTGGCCCTGAATTAATTTTCATGGACGACAATGCGCGACCACATAGGGCTCTTATGGTTGATGAGTATCTGGAAAGCGAGGATATTCAACGAATTGATTGGCCAGCCAAATCCCCTGACCTAAATCCTATTGAACATGCTTGGGATGCTCTTGGGAGAGCTATTGCGATGCGCCAACCTCCCCCCTGAACCATTCTGGAGTTAAAAATAGCTCTGGTGGAAGAATGGGAGGGTCTTCCACAAGTCCTCCTTAACTTCCTTATTAACAGCATGCATACTCGTCGTGCATTCTGTCTGTCTGTCAGGGGTGACCATACACCATACTAGAGGCAGCACATTCTGTACAAGCGTCACTTTTATTATCATCTTTTATCCTTAAGTTCAGACTACATTGGATTTATTGGCAGTAGGTCTTGCCAGTGAATGGCGCTTTCATTTTTGTTTAGCATACTTTACTATCATGGAATAAGCTATATTCATACCAAATTTCATTTATTTATATTCAGTATTTTTTGAGATATTTGGGAAAATATCTTCTATCTCTTAATTTTTTCGGCCAGTGTATAATTTAACTGTCAACAGCTCCACCAAAAATGTTAACACCTGCAGTCCATCTCTGACCTGCAGGTAACTAGAACCAAAGTTTTTATAACATTCTTTCTCGACTTGTATCACCTCTTTAGCATACCTAATTTGTGCACTAGCTTTACCCTCTTTTTTGCCAATTTCGGCTTATTTAAATTAAAGCTTAAACTCTCATTGGACGCACATTTGTTTCCCGAGTCAGACATTTACGCCACAGGTGTTAACTTAAAAAGCGAGGATACGTGATTTTATTCCAAAAAATATTCAATTTTTGTCTTGACTAATTTTTTTCCCTCTCTGGGATTACATTGGTAACTGATGTTGTGTTTATCTTTCGTATTTTTTTATGTTGGTATTTCTTGAAGCTTAATAAATATATGTTTTTAATATTGTAAAAATTTTCTCCAGTTTATTTTTTTCTCATTCTTTATTTGTGACGTAAAATTGGTGAGTAATAAATTATTTTTAACTTAAATACTTATGTTTTATTGTTTTTAACGGGTGTGTTCTGCCGGATCGCTTTGTTTCTACCCTCTACTCAAAAATTAATTGTTCTAAACTATAATTTTTCTATTTAATCTTTTCAGCCATTTGATGTGTAACTTTTGTTAATAATTCTTAATACCATCACCATACGGCGGTTCGAGTCGCAACGTTGACACCCAGCTTCTACCTCCATTCTCTTAAATATATAGGGAGTTTCCACTGTCCTATACTCCCCAATTTGTAACCTATAATCTCATTCACACATAGATTACAGCACCATTAAACTGCTTAACACAAAAAAATTCTGTATTTTCTATTTCTCTTTATAGATATCACCACCAAATTCATTAGCCACATTCCTCGGCTCATTTGACAACTTAACCACAACCTAACACCAATGTCCATTACCTAACACATTCTAACTTCAATGTCTAAGTAAATTTCATTTTCACGACTTTGAAACCGTGCTAGCTGTAAATGGTTTAAAAAAACATATGGATTTGTATTTATGTTTTTTTAACCACAAGACGTTTCAAAACCGTAAAGGTAAAAAATTTTCTTTACCATAAACTTCACGGTTATTTAAATACGCAGACTGCTATTGGTTATTTTACCATAATTTTAGAATGAATTTTTTAACAGTGAATAGAAAATCAAACAACCTAAACTGCATTGATTTTTTTTATTTGCAAAATAGTTATCCGTTAAATCTTAAATTTACAGTTAAATAAAATTAAAATGCTATAACCTCTTTTAAAAATTTTCCATAAAGTTCCATTTTACGAACAGTAAGACAAAGTTTTCAATTTAAAGAACTTCGAGTGACATTTGAAAATTAAAGTGAAAAATTATTTTTGCAGAATCTTAGATCAATAAAAGTTTCGTAGCAATAAAATTGCATATACTTTTTTCTCCAAATATATTTTATTTGTAATTTAAAAAACTTCATCTATGCGCAGAGAAATTGCTGAATCAGATTTTCGATTTTAATAAAACTTAAAATAAGTTCTCCAATTTCAAGTTCTGTTCCGAAATATTATGACCACCTAAGTTTTCAAAATAAAACAAAACAGAGAGTCTTTGACGTATACCTTACATCAACAGATAATTATAGATAATAATACTTATCGATTATAGCAAATGAGTTATAAATACTAAAAATGCACAATTAAATACTTTTCGAGAATCGCAGATTAATGGTTGATTCCGGTATAAATATTTCGCAGAAATATTTATATCAGATTATTTCCGGGAAATATCATTACTTTTAGAAAAAGATTACACGCAATTAGTTTGAGTTTCGTATTTCAATACGTCGTAATTACAATGTACGAATTTACAGTACTAACATATCTTTTATTTAATCTTTCATTGTTAGTACCTTCGTTATTACTTTTGATGTGACTTCTCACATATTATCTTACACCAATTTTTCACATGCATTGTTAGAAATTTCTCGGAAAAATAGTTAAATAACAATTTATTTAGTTATTATTTTACCACATTCAAACAAAACAGTCAAATAACCATAAATAAGATGATATTCAAACTGTTCACCGTTTATTATCTGTTTTAATCTAAACCGGTTATACCAATAACATGAGAATTTTATCGCACTAACTCGACACACCAAATGACGCCACTTACTTCCTCGCAGCAGGGAGGAAATTATAGCCTATAGGACCAATCTGTCATTCTCAGGGTGGCCAGCGTTATACCAGCGTTAACATAACAATATTTTTGTCATTCCCTTCAGCACATGAAGAGTTTCCAGTGGTCTGCACTCACCAATTTGCCAACCTGGGCAGTAAGAATTCGATACTCTCATTAACGCATAGATGGCAGCACCATAAAACTGTTAAAATGTACAGTTAAATTTCTTTTCTACTTTTTTGAAAGCATACTAGTTGTAAATGGCTAAAAAAACATATAGTTTTTATATGCATGGTTTTTTTAGCAGCTCTACTTCGAAATGGTTTCAAAACCATAAAGGTAAAAAATTTTCATCACCATAAACTTTATGATTAATTGAATGACAGACTACTGTCGGTTATTTTACCACAATTTTAGTAATTATTTATTATTAACTTATAATAAAAAATCTAAAAGTGCATCATATGATACATATAAGACCCAACATTAGACCCAACCCTGAGAATACATGTAAATATTAAATTATACAGGCCCGCAACACTTCTGTCGAATATTATCTGTATATTATTGAGCAATAATATTGTACACATAATTAAATTTAAGAGGACTGACTGCTGGAGACGGAAAGGTAAATAAGTTTTTGTACTCAACAATACACAAAAAGAGAAGTTTTTCTTATTTTAATTCAAGTTATAACAACCCACTTATACCTCCTTTCCCTTAAAATACACTGAGAAAAAAAAAGTAGGGACCAAACTACCAGAATATGTTAAAATTCACCGGATTTCTGGCTTCATGGGAACACCAAAAAGCAATGTGGTAATGATTTGGTGAATGATTTGGCAATGGCCGAAGCGATTTGGTAATAATTTATGTAAAATTCAAAATAAATATAGCTTTATAATTTATGATAAAATTTGGTAATTTTGTTATGATGCCTCAGAATATGTCATAAAAATCATTTATTCAGTTAAATTTATTATTCAGTTTTGTACTTTCTTGAATGTGTAGTAATAAGAACTGTAATTTTCAAAACCAGAATTTTTCCGTTAAAAAGTTATCGTATGAAGATAAAAATTACCAAATAAAAGATTTAAATACCTTATATTTTGGTTTCATTAACCAGAATTATACTGTTTTTTTTTGAGAAATGATCTTACCATGCAGTATGGGGATTTTTTTTCTCCTTGCAGTAATTAAAAAAATTCAGCAAAGTGTTAACAACACTAGCTTGACTTGACACGAAAACGTTAATATCTGAGTTTTATACAGTTGGTTCCTTAACCCTTTCGCGCCGACTGTCACAAATATGTGACAGCATAAAACCGTATCAATCAGGGTAAAAATATAAAACTGGTAATCAAAGTATTTCTTTAGCAGTTTATTTGTGGGCGGAGTTATAATTGTTTGATTTATTTTATTCACCATTATTTTGTTCAAAATAAAACTATTTAGTTATACTTTGAATTAACATTGATTTTATATATGATTAAACTAACAATAATTAAAGTAAAAGCAAAGTAAGTCTGTCAAATCAGCAACGACTACATTTAAGTTACCGTTTTTTATTTAATTACAACTTGATTCTGATTTTGTACGAATGCATTTCTGAATCACCCGTCCCCAAGGGGTTAAGGTTCGATAGCATGGCGACAAAAGCAAAGGATATTAGAAATAATGTTTGTCCAATACTTACTGCTGTTCGATACGACACGAAAATCCTTTATTAAATACTTATACAAAATATGCATATGGTGAAAGAAGAAATTTCTTGATCATCATCTTTGAATAAAGAAGTTACATAAATACATGGGTGTTAAAATATTTTACTATTGTAATCCTTTAATTAACAAGGAACGCAAAATTAAATGCAGGAGTAAGAATTTTTTTACATGTTTAAGTTAATAGTTCTGGAATTAATTGACATTAATTATGATTGAGTTAAGAATAAGTTAAGTCAAATTTTAAAAATATTTTTCGAATGTATTTGAAGTGTTGTTTCATCGCTTTTATACAAGACATCTTATTCAGAAGGTTAGTAAGTATTTATTTATCGTTACTGTTCTATCTTTTTCCTGTAGCTGTTGCCATCCAACATATAATAAAATTTTTATAATCATCTCATTAATCGATTCAATTATCGATTAATAATAATACAACAGAGTATCCCCCCAGTGTCAGAGAATTATACTCTGAAACGACATAATATTTTACATAAAATTTTGAATATTACTCTATTTACATCATTGAAAATAATATTTTATACTAAACAACCCTGCTTAGCTAATAATGTTAATAACTAACATAAGTTGCCAGTTTTGCTGGAAAGTGTACATGTCTTCCAGACCTAGTCACAATTTTGTCGGGTTCCTTGGGAGAATGATTTTTTTCTGTATGTAAGGATTTGGAAATTCCAGGTTTTACAACCCGTAAGTTTGATTCAACCTTCTCTGTAGTAGGAATCAAATATGCTGGCTTTACACGGTCTATGGACACAGTAGATTGCCTGCCATTTAGTTGAATTGTAAGGTTTTTAGCTGATCGCTTCAAAACCTTATGTGGACCTGTATAGGGTTGATATAAGGGAGGTTTTACACAATCCACTCTTAAAAACACGTGAGAACAAGTGCTTAGTGAGGGATTAACGTAAAATGTAGTTCGTCCATGAGCAGATGTTGCAATTGGATTCAATTCACGCATGGTGTTTCTAAGACGATCAACAAAAATATCATCACATGGTGGAATGATGGATGTTTCTAGCATGTCGCTTGGAAGTTGAAGAGTTGTTCCGTATACCAGTTCGGCACACGATGCGTTGATATCCTCCTTTACAGCAGTACGGATTCCTAAAAGGACTGCTGGAAGTACTTCTGTCCACTGTGAGTTTTCATGCGCTTTTATTGATGATTTTAAGTGGCGATGAAATCTTTCCACAATGCCATTTGAAATGGGATGGTATGCTGTCGTACGAATTCGGCTTGTTCCTAACATTCCGGAAAACTCACGATATAAAGATGATCGCATCTGAGAACCTTGATCTGTTGTAATTATCGAAGGGCATCCAAATCGAGATATCCAAGTGTGGAAAATTGCACGACAGATGGTTTTGGCTTGCATGTCCACAATCGGTATGGCTTCTGGCCATCTTGAAAATCTATCGATCATTGTTAATAAGTAGCGGTAACCATCAGATGAAGGTAACGGGCCTACAATGTCGACGTGTATTTGTTGAAAACGAGCATCAGGTAAGCTGAATGTTCCTAGAGGAGCTTTGGTGTGTCTTTGAATTTTAGAACGCTGACAAGGTTCACAGCATTTCACCCATTCTTTTATGTTTTTCTTCATATTTGGCCAAACATATCTGGCACAGATGAGCTTAGTAGTAGCTGTAATACCAGGATGTGATATGCCATGCAAGTGCTCGAAAATTTGTCTTCGAAATGTTGTTGGAATGAATGGGCGTGGAGAACCATTTGAATTGTCGCATATTAAGTCAATGTCTGTATTTTGACATGGTTTGAGTTCAAGATGAAGAGAAGAATTTTTATTTTGAATAATATCTTGAATTTCTGCATCAGTTTGTTGAGCCTTCGCCAGATCGTGAAAATTCAGAAAATTCGATTTAGTAATTGAATCTAATTCTATACGCGAAAGTGTGTCGGCTACTATATTTTCGGGTCCCTGTACATGTCTAAGGTCAGTTGAATATTGAGATATAAAATCTAAATGGCGTAGTTGTCTTGGGGAACATTTATCCGGATTTTGTTTGAATGCATAGATTAGTGGTTTTTGATCAGTATATATTTGAAATTCTCTGCCCTCTAACATGTGTTTGAATTTTTTTATTGCCGAATAAATAGAAAATAACTCGCGGTCATAGGTTGACCATTTTTTTTGAGAATTATTTAATTTCATCGAGTAAAAAGCTAAAGGCTCCCATTTCCCCTCTGAAAGTTGCATTAATGAACCCCCTATTGCAAAATCCGATGCGTCGACCCATAAGCTTAAGTTTGCACCAAGAATAGGGTGTTTTAAGAGGGTTGCCTGCGCGATTGCTTCCTTTGACTTTAAGAAGGATTTTTCTGCGTTTTCATTCCATTTTAATGGCTCATTTTTGACCTTAGAATGATTTTTCTTTTTATTTCCTTCTAAAAATTGTATTAAAGGATTAAGGATATCAGCGGCTTTTGGGATAAATCTGCGATAGAAATTAAACATGCCTAAAAATCTGCGAAGTTGTGTTAAATTGGAAGGTTGAGGGAATTCTAATATGCATTTTACGCGATCGAGTAGAGGTTCGATTCCTAATTCTGTTAATTTAAAGCCTAAGAAATTTAAAGAATTTTTACTGAATGTACATTTTTCAACATTGATACAAAGACCATATTGTTCTAATCTTGCAAATAAATTCTTAAGGTTTTGTATATGTTCACTATGATTTTTAGACGCGATTAATATGTCGTCGACAAATGCATAAATATTAGGTAAATCTCTAGTGACTTCGTCAATAAATCTTTGGAATGTAGCTGCTGCGTTGCACAGTCCGAACTGCATGCGTGTACTTTCGAATAGTCCAAAAGGTGTACAAATGGCCGTTTTATGAATGTCATCAGGGTTAATTGGAATCTGGTGATAGGCCTTTACTAAGTCAATGTGACTGAAAATTTTGGCGCCATGCAGTTCAGATGTGAAATCAGCTACACAAGGAATGGGATGTTTTTCCGTCACTGTTTGTGCATTTAGTGACCTAAAATCACCAACTGGTCTCCACTCCAGTGTTCCCTTTTTTGGGACCATGTGAAGTGGGGATGCATAATTACTTCTAGATGGTCTTATGTGCCCTAATTCCATCATTTTTTTAAATTCTGATTTTGCAATTTTTAGTCTATCCGGAGCTAATCTGCGAGGTCTTGCTACTACTGGAGGACATACCGTATTTATAAAATGAAGGGTGTTATGTTTTACGGGTTGATTGGGATCCGGTAATTTAGTAATTGAGGGAAATTCTGCTAAAAGTGAATGAATCACGGAATCACCTGATATTGTTTTAACTGAATGCAAAATTGTTTCCTTAACGTGACCTTTTGTTTTAAATTTAGTCGTCAAATCTTTTAGACATTTATTGCGTAAATCTGGCACTAAGGCAAAAGAGTGAAGGAAATCGGCACCTAAAATTGGCGTCGTAATATTAGCAATAAAAAATGACCAAGAAAAAATTCGTCTTAATCCGAAATCTAAAGAAAGTGTTTTTTGTCCATAAACATTAATTGGTGTAGAATTAGCAGCGAAAACTGTTTGCAGAGGATTATTTCTTTTTTGAATATAATTTGCCGGGAGAATGGACACGTCGGATCCAGTATCGACCAGAAATGATAAGTTTGTTGTCCGGTCTCGAATGAACAGGCGACGCGATGTTTGTGGCAAAGAACATGTCGCGTTTATTCTTCGCCAACTCCGTTTTCCCGAAACTTACATGGCATAACGCATTTTCCTGGTTTACATTTGTTTCCAAAATTGCGATGGTACCAGCAAACAGATGAATCTCGTTTTTTAACACTATTACTTCTGTTCCTGCGATAAGGAGAACGAGAGCGAGAAATTTCAAGTTTGTCAATTCTTTCATTTAATTTTTTTATTTGGCGAAGTAATTTCTCTTCCATTGAATTTGAATCGTTTTCAGTTATAGAGTGGGTTTCCATGGGAACTGGCGTGACTTCTAATATCTTATCGGAAATGTCGGCTGCTTTTTCTAAAGTTAAATCTGAAACAGCTGCTAAAATCGTTTGTACTGATGTTGGCAAACGCTGCAAAAATAATTCTAACATAAGCTTTTCAGGGACTTTTAATGTTTCTGCACGACGTTTCATAATCCTTAATAGTTCGGAAGGTTTCCTGTTACCCAGTTCTTCACCAGACAAAAGTTGGCGAATTTCTTGTTGCGATGACTCGCCTGATCTAACAATTAATTCTGTTTTTAAATTATTGTAAGGATCTGTAGCATCAGGATTCATTAAAATATCTCGTACAATCGATGCAATCTCTGGCGGTAATTGAGAAACAATGTAATTATATTTGGTTATGGATTCTGTTATAGGTTTGGGAGATGCCAATCTAAACGTGCTTTCACACATAATAAACCAAAGAGCAGGATCTGATCTGTTATATAGTGGTATTTGTACAGCACTTACCTCAGACATGGCGAAAGAAGTCTGAATGGCGTCACCAGATTTTTTTTTTTTTCAAACTGAGATCAGAATCAAACTAAACAAAATTCTTGATGGGTATAATTAATATCAATTCAAATCGTCCGCATAGTCACCATTGAAGTGTTGTTTCATCGCTTTTATACAAGACATCTTATTCAGAAGGTTAGTAAGTATTCATTTATCGTTACTGTTCTATCTTTTTCCTGTAGCTGTTGCCATCCAACATATAATAAAATTTTTATAATCATCTCATTAATCGATTCAATTATCGATTAATAATAATACTATATATTTTTTAAACTAAATTTCTCAAAATCTATTCGGTCGGTTTCCTTAAAATTTTGTAATTTGCCATATAAAATTACATTCTTTGAAATAATGTCAAAATTTGTATACTTCATAATTCAATTTTTTCCGCTATTATTTAATAAAATAATAATAAATAACCCGGGGGAACAAATTTTTTGTTGCATTTATCCTCCCTAAGTCGGGTGTGGACATTAAAGATATAAAATTAGTTTTGCTATTAAAGTTACATTACAAATGACAAAATTTTTAATCTATTTTTGTTGAAATGCACAAGTTTAAAACTTTATATATAACAGGGAGTCCCGTAAACGGTGTGACAAACTTTGCGTGGAGTTAGAACGCATCATCAGAATTAAAATTTTATGGAGAACCATGCGCGAAAATGTCACCCTACGCGGCTAGTGACTCTTTCCTGTTATGATTTGTATAGAAGCAAACGAAAAAACTATTCCTTATAGGGATGTACCCTTAGAAATTTAATTCATGCTTTTGTTAGCCAGATATTTTTTGGATATTTTTAAGACACTATAGTATATGTCACAGATACAATATAATCTACAATTGGGTATAATATGAAAAAAACACAACTACTTCGATTTAGTAGGAACAACATATGACGCAATGCTAAACGAATGGAATTTAGTTGTTGTTTATTTAGTTATTGTTATTAGTAGTTGTTGTTATTTGTTTTAGTTGTTGTTGTTTATTTAGTTGTATTTAGTTTCAATAACTTTTCTTTATAATGCAATAAAATCTGGCGAGCAGCTATTTAAGCGATCGAACACTTCGTTTGTTTATTTGCGGCTTGAAGTTAGGCTCGCAGAAAATGCCGTTCATGGGTTAAATTTGGTAGGAACAACACAACCTGTGACGTAGGCTATATTATACCCAATTTGTGAATGTTTAAATTATTTTGAATAGCGGGAATTTTTTAAAATTGGTTTCATATTAAAAAATGTGAGCCATATTCGCTGAAAATACCCATATATGTCTGAAGATCGCTAAAGATTATTTTTAAAATAGTTTTATTCAGTCTGAAACACACAATTTCCAGGGTAAGTATAGGAAAAAACATTGAAGTGGACACTTTGTGAAGTTTTAAAAATGTTTTGAATGGCGGAATTCTTTTAAAACTGGTTTTATGTTAAACATTGTGACTTGTTCTCCGAAAAAAATTGACTTATATATGTTTAAAAATAATTACAGCTCCGGGCATGGGTTCCTAAGCATTTTTAATCCTGGTGATGTGCCATAACCAAATGACAAAATTTTTTATTTTAAAGAACTGTAGCTTGGAAAGGAAAACTTCAATGCAGATTTGAAATCAGCAATATGAAAACATCCAAGATCCGTTAAAAAAATAAGGAATTAAAAATTAAAAAACAATAAAAACCTCGCCTAACAGAAAACATTAAAAAAATGCTACCATGCGTAATTATTTAATTAGATAATCCTTCACATTAACTCCTAGTGCAATTTGATTAAACAATAATTGGAAAAAAAACATGTAATTTTAATCTGCTTATGTATTTTTCCTTATTTTTCTCTTCTTTTATATTCAAAAGCATCATTTAGTAAGTATATATAATTTTATCATCATTCGGCATGCAGTTTTTTTTATTTCCAGTTACTTAGTATTTTTATTTTAACTGTTTGAAAACTATCATTCTGAAAAAACGTCAGAAAATAAGAATTTATCTTTCATGCATGTGACTTTATTACCTTTGAAAGTCGTGTTTCTACATTCAAATGAAAAGAAAGTCAAGAGCTCTTTCATTTTATATTCTTGAAAAAGTGAAACTTAAATACCTATTGACAGTACAAATTATATTTTATTCATGATGATTCTTATTCTCAGGAATTATGGAGAAAAGGGCTTTAGAACATTTCGTGCGTTCCATTGCTTAAATTTACCATCTTTTTAAAACAATCGAAAAAATATAGATTTCTGTAACAAAATGAAACTGAAGCTTTTAACAAACTGAAACTTCATGTGTCGTGAAAAAACAAGCAACGAATTAAACTGAAACTCTTTCCCTCGACAGTAAAAACGAGTTTACCTTTTCCTCAGTATTGTTTTTAGTTACGGTTTTTTAAATATTATTTATTTTTGTTACAATTTTCTTAGTGTAGTTTTTTATGTAAAAAGTAAACGTTTAGTAAAAAGCTTATGGAATTATTTGGCATATAATACCACTCATAATGGGAAATATCTCTTTATGTCGTTTTGCATAAAAGTCACTAGCACACTCGGTACCATCGATTTAGATGTGAAATTTAAAGTAACACTAGGAGGCTTCGCCCCCTGCTCGCTGGCGCTCGCCAACCCCCGGAACTGCTTTCGCAGTTCATTTCGGATTGCTTCGCAATCCGATGCTCGCTCATTGGATACGTTCTTAACGTCTAGCTTTTGTATACTTTTTTGAACACTGAAGTTCCGAAAACTTTTCACTGTAGAAAATTCTAAACCTGTGCATTTCAATATTAATTTGAAATTGCAAACAGTTCACGTATTTTTCTCAATCACACTATTCTAAATTTCAGTTTTGTTGAGAAAAGTAACTGTTGTAAGTTTTGTTTTAAAGTCTTTCCCACCAGAGAGCTAAAACCATGTGTTGTACTGAACGCCGGATAGTACTGAACGCCGGATGTAAAGCATCGGCTTCGATGAAGATAATTTTGTGAGAATTTTATTGATAATTCGGTGAGAATTCACCCAATTAGCCATATGATGCTCACTACGTGCTCTTGCGCGCCGAAACCTATCAATTAAAACGTATTAGCGTTTTATATAATATAGATTAGCCATATGATGCTCACTACGTGCTCTTGCACGCCGAAGCCTATCAATTAAAATAGAAAACTGTTGCCAACGCGAGAAAAGAAATATCATCGGTTTTATTGATACATACGTACGTATTAGCGTTTTATATAATACTAGGAGACTCCGCCCCCTGCTCGCTAACGCTCGCCAACCCCCGAGAATTGCTACGCAATCCTATGTGGTTCACGCCGTGAACCATGGCTCGCTGTGCTCGCTCGCCAATGAACACAATGTTCTAGCACAAAGACATAATATATTATCATCAAAGACATAGTATTTTATCATCAAAGACATAGTATTTTATCATCAAAGACATAGTATTGTACTTATGTAGAAGAATTCTACCAATGTTCTTATTGGCTTTTAAAAAAGTATATTAGCTATTTAGATTGTACATGGTGAAAAAATCAAAACATTAGCTAAATAAGAAACTTATTAGCAAAATAAATTATCAGATATTGCTTCACTAATATTCTGCATTTTAAAGCGTGGAAATTCAATGCATAAATAAACGCGAAATATAAAAAAATTCAATGCAATCAATACAAACACTTAAACGTTTTTTAGACGTTTAGGTAGCTCCCAGTAGAAAAATATCAATTCAACAGTGGCCTTTTAAAGCATTCTCACTTCAATTAATTAATTAATTCCTAATTGAGTTTAAATTAAATATTGTCATGTTTTTAGTGCATGAATCTGAATTGAACAACCTGATAATGCTCACTCTGGTTATTGTTATCTGGTTGCTCACTACGTGCTCTTGCGCGCCGAATCTAATCAATTAAAAATGAAAACTGTTGCCAGCGCGAGAAAAGAAATATTATCGGTTTTATATTGATACATACATACATACATACGTACGTATTAGCGTTTTATATAATATAGATAGATTTTGCTTTCCTGTGCAAGAACTACAGCACTGATATTATCAAAATTTGTAGAAAAGTGCTCAGAATTAGAATGAAATTTAAATAATTTAATAATTAATTAGAGAATCGATTGCTTACTTAATTAAGTTAATTAATTTACTTACTTAACTCAATTCTTTTAATTAAAATATACTAAAATGAGTTTCTCTGCATTCCAGAAAAATACAGATACAAAGTTGAAATTCGATGTGACTCCTTATTTTTGTTACTGACCTTTTCACTGCATTTGTGTGAAAGTTAATCACAACAAAGTTAATCAAGCGAGCACAATTGTTTTTGAAACATTAATTCATTTCAAAAAACTTTAATATTTCCGAAGTTAAAAATGAAACATCGTAATCACTTTTATTTAAATATTTTTGTTAATTTTATTATTATAATTATTATATATTAAAAAAATATTATATTAATATGCTTTTTTTCTCATGTAAAATTTTAGGATACGATAATGCCTATTTAATGGCTTCTACAAAAAATTATTTAAAAAAACATAACGCATTACGCTTATACATTGGCTGAATTTTTTAGTCCTTCTTTGAAATTCTAATTGTTAAACTTAATCTCACTAAGTCTTATTTTGAAAATTTTTTATCTTTAAGTATGAAGTATCCAGGATCCTGAGCACATAAAAAAGAAAAAGCTACGTATATTTTGAGAGATTCCGTTGTTAAATAGTGGTTATTTTAATAATCTTTAAGCAGGAACTAGATAATTCTTTTTCCTCCAATCTCGCTGTGATGCATCGAAGGTTAAAATATATAAAAAAAAATTTATATACTGTAGCGAAAGAAAATTTTTTGTAAGTATTAACTATTAAAAAATAGTCTGTAACATTGCAATTGGTGCGTATATGGTCTATAACAGTTTAATTAATAATTGGTTAAGAAAATGCTTTCGGTAACATCATATTTTGAAAGGACTTAAGTTTAACTGGATCCTCACTTTCAGTTTCAAAAAACATTATCTGAAATACAATAACAGAATGAGGACAGATTAACTGACTTTTATTTCTTTACTATCATTTGCACTTGGACTGTTGCCCATTATAATATTTTTAACCTGTAAATCACTGCTGTCAGACTGGCAGACTAACAGTAATTTTTTTTAACTTTAGTCTAGATTCATAGACAATATATGAAAATGTTTTTATTTATATAAATGATCGGATGTTTCCTTAGCATTCTTCTCTGACTATCATGAAATCCCAGTAATATTAATGCCTCCTAAAGCCCAGCATCTAAATACATTGTCCGTTATTAAGTAATCAATTTACAAACAGCTCACTATATAAAGCTCACTTATTATTGTTACACTTCACAAAACTATAATAATAAGAAAAATTAGGCGATTTTAAAGTTAAATTATTAATGATAGACTGTGTTTGCAAGATATTATGCTCATAGAAAATTTTTATTAAGATCCAATCCTTATTAACACTGAAACCCTATATTAAATTCATAAACTTGTTCCGGTATTACCAACATTCTCACTCATAAGAAACATGATAGTTTGATATTTTTACGGATAATTAATTTTAAATTGAATAGATATTGTTATATTAGGCTATTAAATCACTCGTTAGCATTCCTTATCGTGAGTCAATCGAAAAATTTATTTCACATTTATATTAGCATGCAATCCTTAATATTTTTTCACTTCTGTTTTCGTTTTAAAGGTTTGAAAAATGTATGCGATATTTATAAAAGATTTATCCTGCAAAAAAGAGTGGATAATTACGCAATCCTTAACTGTTCAAGAACTTTATTTTATAAAACATTCCCCTGCATTATTATTATTTTGCGTTCACATTTTTTGTTATTTTCTGTTCTACAAACCGACATGAATAGCTTCAATAACCCTTACGTATCACTCAATTAATTTTGACTCATTATCGAAAAAGAATTATTTTTAAATTTCCGATGGCAGATTATAGACAGTAACAGCATACGTAAGCATTTAAGAAAAATAAGAACAGAAACAAAGATGCTGCAACAGAGTCTATTAATCACAATATGTCTCCAGCTTCCCAATAGCGTTCAGTGATAGAATTCCTGCAAAGTACAGTGCAGCGGAGAAGGTGCGTGGAGTCCATGTCCTCACCAGAACTGCAAAGAGTGCATACCGGGGAAGGAACGATACCAAATCTAGACAGATGTTTCCGCAGACAGTCATGACCGTTCTTCGTCTTGGGACATTTCGCAAATTTAGGATGGTAGCCCTCCAAGACTTTAATAAGTTCTTCATGAGCACAGGTCTTAAAGGTCCTCTTAATGAGCTGTCTGATGGAACAGAAGGGCATAATGTGCGCAGAAGTCTGAATAATTAAGGCCCCCCTTTTTGCTAAGTAGTCTGCATTTTAATTACCCGTAACCCCGCAATGGGCAGGAACCCACTGGAGAACAATGGTTTTCTTAAGGAATGCTAAGTTTCGAGTTAAGGGATTATTTAAGGATGCAATGGCAAGTAAAGCAGCTCTTCAGTCACATAGGACAACAGCTTTTTCAAAAAGATCGATATGACACTGTAACTGGACTAGAGCTATTCGGATTGCAGTTACGAAAAAGCAATTAAGCCAATAATAAAGTTCACGAAGAGCGAGTTAGAAGAATGAAAGGAAAATCGTAATCATCTTTTGTAACCGAACACATAATAAAGCGAAACTCATAATTAACTTTCATTTTTTTACAATTTATCAAACCTTAAACTAAAAATGAATTATACTATTAAATCAAACTGATTATTTCCAAATCAGACCCTTAATATATTTAAGCAAACTATTTTGCTATTGAAATTCAAGGAAAAACAATTGTCACATTAGATTCAACAGGAAATGCTATGCTAAACATCGCTTCCGTCTATCCATTGGAACTTTTTGAGAAAGTGTCGTTGGTGATATCTTGAAGTGGCAGAGGACTAACCCTCTCTATACAATACTAGCAAAACAATTTAAGAAAAAAAAAGATATCACAATGAATAACTTAAGTTCTAATAATCGAATTTTCACGTACTAAGTGTCAATATTAATGGTTCCTGGGGGTGACTTTAAATATGCTAATTATGTAATGTGTAGTGCTAACTATTAAGTTACGAAATCGGACACAACGTTCTATTTCGAAATAAACATATTTTTCTTACATGCTAGAAATCTTAACGTTCAAAATATAGGAGTTAGCTGCAATCTAGTAAATATGTTCCCCTTAGTTCGATCAGGACAGCAATCCAAAGTTCGGATTTCTGAATATTAATTTTACCTTTTGCGTTTAAGTCATATTTTCAAAACTAATTATGCGATTCGAAAACAAATAGCACTCACTCATAAAACCCGTTTACCCCAAAAAAAGTTACATGCAAAAAACAATTTTTAATAATTTTATTTTTTATTTAAGTTAATGTGAATGAAAAAAATTTAAATATGAAATAAATTTTTTATATAATATTAATCTATTTATTTTTCTATTACAAAATATAAAGTTTCAACAGTTTTTATTAAACAGAGGCAGAGAAAATTTCAAATTAATTATTTTTTAATAATAAATTGTTGACAATTAAGTAATGGGGTGATTAATATTTACATGTAGATAATTTACGAGAAACTTGACTTATGCGTGAGTAGCGTAAAACTTCATTCATATTTTTTCGCTAATAACCGATAGATAATCCTCTTTTTTTAATAATCATAAATTACAATGTTTCTTATTTAGTCGTTTAAAAATTTATTCGTAATTTAATAAAGAGATTTGACAAAAACATTTCATTGAATAAAAAACATTTTATTCAACGAATGTCGAGTTTTATAATGATGTATATGATAGAAAAATGATTATACATCAGCTTTTATAAATTTTATATTTTAGTTTGTTCTTTGAATAATTGATACAATTACAATAATATTCAAACATATGCATGGATATGGAATAATATGCATATCACTTTTTTCAATATATATTTTATTAATACGAATGCGTAGTCAACATTTTTAAGTATCTTAAAATTTCTCAACATTTCATATATAGTCTTAATCTTAAAAGAAAATTTTAATTACCTGTTTACACGTGTTTCGCGAGATTATTTTACCAACTATTTAATTAAATTTAAATATTTCTCAAAACTTATTCTTTACGCTATCACTTATATTATTTTTCCATTAATATACTAATTAATGTTTTTGGTACTTTAATTTATGTTTTCCCTTAAAGTACAATTCCTTTGTAAATTATAGTCAAATTTTTACTAAAAGAAAACTATTTCCAGCTAGTAAATCTCTTTAAGAAATTTAAAATATTCTGCTAACAGGAATTATTCGATCCAAAACAGCTGACTATTTACTAAGAATAGGGGAGAGTGGGGTCAATTGTAACAGGGTACGATTGTAACAGAGCAAAAATTTCGAGTGTCTGGTTCTAGATTTGGTTCCTAGGTAGCGCACAAGGTGTATTTACTAAATCTACGTGTACACCCCTCCTGGCAACCATTTTTATGTATTTTTGAAAGAGTTACATCATAAAAAGATATTTTCACGATACGTAAGTACTTTTTTTGGTATTAGAATATTATATTGCAACAAAGTAATTTTGTTTAAACAAATAAAATTATTAACCGAATATGTAAGTGGACACCTTAATTAACATTTCAATAAAAGAGAATTAGTTTTGTTAATTAACTAGCAATGTTTTTAACAAATGAAGCTGAAACGGCGTCTTGGGGACGATTGTAACAATAAGTAAAGGGACGATTGTAACAGCTGAAAATAAATAATCTTATGTTTACAAACCATTACTTAACTCTTTAAGAACCACCAATAGTTTCCTATATCATTTATATTATGTTGCATGTGCATTATTTTATTTGTCACCTTTCACAGCATAAATTAAAATTTTTAACCCCTTAAAGTTAAAAGTTTAACCCCTTAGGTCTCTGCTCATTATTATTTTTACTCCTAAAATATCACTTCTATTTTGATCAATAAAAAAATATATCACAACTATGATAATATGTATAATTAACTATGTTTTAGTTGAATTTATGAACTGTTTCAATTGACCCCGTAAGTGGTGACAATTGTAACAAGTGCACGACTGTCAAAAATTGTTAATAACTAATATAATAACATTTGAAATAAGGTATTTATTTTTTTTTCTAGTAGAGGACAGTCTACTTTACTCGTCTGTCAATTAATACTAATAATATATTGGATTTTTTGTTAATTAAAAATAGTTAAGTAAAAAATGCTACAATTGACCCCACTCTCCCCTACTATTTTTTTTTTGAAAAATGAAGATAAATTATTGATTGCCTTTGTTTATTGTTTCTTATTTATTTTCGTAATGAAGAGTAAATGTGCATAGGTGCACATCGAAAAAATATAACTGTTTGCATTTTTTTTAAATGAACAAAAATTATGGAAATACAATTTTATTATGACGTTCAAACTTATTCTCGGAAGCTAACCTTAAGAAAGTTGCCCTTTTAAAAAGAATAATTGTTGAAAAAAATTCCTTAAAAAGTTTTTACTATTATTTGACAACTTAGTGGAATTCAAAACAATATTCCTGATATGCCTTATTTTGCTAAACAGCAAATACTAAAAATAGAAAATTGCAAAATGATTCCAAAACTGTGATAATTTTTAATCATCCTCTCAAAAAATTGTTTTTTTTTCTAGCTTTAGAATTTCCTTAATGCTGAAATAAGTTATCTTAAGAGATTTTTGGATAAAAATTTATTTTATAGATGTAATTAATGTGTTTAGCTAATAGTTTTAATATACTTTTTTTAAATTATAAATATAAATTTTTATTTTATTTCGCGATAAAAAGACAAGAATGCTAATGTTTGTTTTATGATCAATAGAAACGTGACAATGATTTAATTAACCCGAGGATTGAAATCTGCTTGGACGTAACATTAATTTCGTGAAACAGTTAGAAACAATTAAGCTTATTAAAATTATTAAAAAATAAAATAAATATTTTATTTTGTTAAAAGCGGCAGGAAAAATGAAGAAAAGCATGATTTACTATCACGCTTATTATTCAAAAATTTAATGATATATCTTGAGTTATTGATTCAAAAAAATAAAATAAAATACAGCGCAAAATATAAATTCTATTGAAATATCTTTTTAAATATACACTAAAACATATCTAGAAAAGATTTTGAATCGATGAGTAAAAACTATATTTTCCAAATAACTGACTTTTAACAACTTAACTTTGATTCCAAGGGAGTGAGGACATTCTATTCTTTAATTCGACTTTTTAAATTTCACTTGTAGGCGGAATTGTTTAACATCCTAAAAAATGTTAAGCAATAAAAAAAAAGAATAAAACAAAATAAAATAAATATAAAAAAAATAATAAATAAACAAAAATATACTACTTTAAATTTTTCAGAAAGTTGGATGAATTATACATTGCAATGTTTTTGTATTGGCTGTAAGATAGTATTCTAATCTGTTTTCTCAATCTAAGAGCCATAACCATTATCTTACGTAAAACTAATTTTAATATCGCATTAAATATTTCAATTAAATATATTGCGTCATTAAATGAACAATCCCCAGAAACTAAAGCGGAAAGATAAAAAATTTCACTATCTTCAAAAAATATGAAAATGTGAATAAAAGTTGACATGTTTTGAGCACTCAAAAATTCACATCACGAGTCATTAACATCTAGCGAGCCTTGAGAATGGCAACGTTTGAAGTAAACGTTAAAGAACTGACTTAGCTCAAAAGATTAAAGAACTAATTTAGACTAAAGATCCCTTTTCAAAAATATGATAAATTTATTGCTACACATTATTTGTCTTGAGGATAAATACAATCTCGATAATGCCAAAATTCTAACTACCCCTACATCAGCTCATCTTGATACCCGGGAATCTTCTTTTGTTCATATGAAGGCCGATTCTCTTGCTAACGATAAAAGTTTCACACCATCTCTCCATGCAATGTGGAAATGCATTTTGCCCATGATTTTGATAATAAAAACGAAATTTCTAAATATTTAGTAGTTTTAAAATTAATAATTTTCTATGCAAACATTGAATTTTGATTTCTGATTTTGTTTCTGGATGTTTTCAACGTTCACTATTTCAAAGAAGTTTGTAACATTTTCATGTATTGTAAAGTTTTATAGGGTATGATCATTTTAACAGCTACTTGTTTAAATTTAATGTAGGGAATTATAATCTTAGTTCTTGTGGTAAGGATGCTAAAACTCTTGAACACATTATATTTTATTGTAATTTATATTTAAGCCAAATAGAAAGCATAAAAACGCAACTGAGACTGGTACATATTTCTTAGCCATCTGTTTAATCCCTGTTAGTTAAATGCACTGAAAACCTAAATATTTTACTCAATTTTGTTTACAACTTAAGCTTTTGATTTTGATCTGTTTCTTTTAATTTACAATTGTACTTTGCATACTTACATCTGTAAGCTTTATGTTATACTTTCTGGAGTTGTGTAATAAATTTAAATTAAAAAAAGTAAAGAAGGTATATGTATATATAAAATTATTTACCGAAATTTTTTATGATATGGGTAATCATTTTCTACTCTACATACCTGAAGTTGTAAATTAAGTATCAACATTTATTTGATATTCTTATTCATTTTTTTATTTATGAGATTTTGCATTATTACTTTTCATAATTTTGATTATCTTTATAACTATGTGTATAGTTCTATTGAAAAAATTAAATCTATGTATTACTTATAATTATGCATATCGTTTAATTGAAAATAGTTATCTTTATAAATCTATGTAATAATTATAATTATGTGCATAGTTGTGCTTCGGGTTTTGTTGGAAAATCAAATATATATCAACATATAGAAAAATGCCAACCCATAGTTTTATTAAAAAATACAAATTCATTTCGTATATGTATTCAAAACTATATTTATTGTTATATTGAAAAAAATATAATTAATATCAACATATAGAATAAATGATTCTAAATAAAGAAAAATTAAAATAAACATTTTCATTGCATCTATAAAGCATTCGATAATTTTTTCTAAGCAATTAGATGAAAAATATTTCAATTAAAAAAAAAGTCCTGAAACATTTACCAAAAATAATTATAATACGGAAAGAAGGAATTTGTAGTTAAAGTTTATAATATAAATTGGGAAACTTAGCATTAATCACTGCATGCATTTTTATATAATATTGCTGTCGGTTATAAAAGTAATTTGTTACAACGTTGCAAGTGGAAACTAAAATACTTTTAACTTCAAGCCTTCAAAAAAAATTTGGGGAATTTAAATTAAATACATATACTCCAATAACAATTAAATAACAAGTTGTTCATACTGTTTTTCGAAAGAATGGATTTAGTTTTTTACTTAACGTTACCATAAAACACTGACAAGGAGTTTTTATCTAAAACTGTCATTATTTCTGGTATTTTTTATTATGTTTAAATTTAATATCGAGCTTTCATATCTTTCCAATTAATCTAAACTTTGCTTTTTAAATACAATGAATAAATTCAAATAGCATTAAAAAAATTGCAAAAAATGAAAAGAGATGCTGTCGAAAGAAATTTTACTTGTTTTCGTAGGCAAAATAAAAATACGTAACGACTTTATTTCGTGAACTCTGTTAAAATAAAATATAAAATAATTCTTTTATTTAAACTCCACTTCTAATTTCATCTGGCTAAAGCCTGAATTTATTTGGAACTTATTAAAATAAAACTCTTTTTATATAGCTATCATTTTTTACTATTTAAAGTAATACTTTAAATAGTAAAGCAAAATTTATTTTGTTTAAATATTTAAACTGCATGTTTTTAATACAATTAAACCAAGATTATTACATTGAACTTCACCTTATGAATAAAAATAAAACCAATTTTGTTTAAACTATTATTATTAGATTTAATATATTCTTAATGGACCCTGCAGCTAAAATTAACTCAATAACATAATATGCATAAGATTTTTTATTTAAACGCTTAAAAAACAATTGTATTTTATTTATTTTGAAAACAAACACTTATAAAAAAAAAACTTTTTCTGTGTTAGAGTGAGAATTATGATGTGTCTTATAATTTGCAAAACTTTTAAACTACCATAATTTGCAGATATACCATAAGTAGACATTTAAAAAAGCAATCAGATGTTCTTAAAATGATCGACGCTATGAAAAATACTAAATAAAAGTGAAAAAAGATAGAACATCACCTCCAAGAAGAGAAAAGGCCTCAGGACTAGGACTGGGCGATATTAGAAATTATATATCGTGATATATCGTCAGTTTTGCATCGCGATATAGCGATGTATCGCGATATAGTATTATTTAATTTCATTTACTTGTAAGGCACAGAAAGTCAGATTTCTATCAAGACTTCATACGCATATTGATTTAAATCAATTTATAAATTTGAAAATATATATGTTTTGCTAAAGAAAGATATTAAATAAATTGACTAAGATGAACAAATCTTACTTAAAATATTTATTGAAAAAATGTGTGTAGATACAGAATGAAATATTTGCACTTCTTTATCGTTTATAAGGTATAAGCAGTCTTAATTTAAGTTAACCCCTAAAACACCCTTAATGAAAAAAAATATTGTTATTAAACAAAAGCTGATTTTAAAATTTCAAAATATATTTTAATTAAAATAAAAGTTAGATTGACTAAAAGCCGAAGTTTAAAATTAAAAATGTTCGAATTTTAAACTAAAAAGTAAACATAAGATTTGTAATAATTTCTTAAAATTTTCGCTCTCTGAAAGATTTCTCAGTTTATAAAGATATCTAGCTGAAGGAATTTTATAAAGATATCTAGCTGAAATTATTGAAAGAAAATTTAAAAAATTAAAAAAAAGTTTGTTAAGAAATTCATTATACACTTAAAACAAAGTGTTAAAAATTTTTTTTTTTTTTTTAAAAAGAAACTTTTTTTAACAAATCAATATTTGCTTGTACTATTATGCGTAAATAATTACAGAATTATTAAGTTCGATCGTAATGTTAAAATTCTTAATGAAGAAGTAAACACAAGTTTTGTTATATTTTCTAAAAATGATCACGCAAATAACAAAAGATTTCTTAGTTTAAAAATAAAAAAATAAATAAAAGTGAAATTTATCAATATATTTACCTAACAGCATAGGAACAAAATTTAAAAAATAAGCTCGTTAAAAAATTATTTGTATGCTTAAAACAAAGAGCTAAATAAATTTTAGAAAAAAAATGCTTCTTAAACACTATTTTTATTATTATTTCATATAAATAATTAAATTAAATTAAATAATGACCGAATTATGAACGAAAAACAAAGTAAGGCAAAGTTTCTTAATTAAATTCTTAAAAATAAAAACAAAAGAATTGTGATATTCGGTAATATATTTAGCTAATTAACTAATAATATAAAACGAAAATTAAAAAAAAATAATGATTTTACTCTCTAATAAAACGAAGTAGTAATTGATAAAAAAAAAGAAATGAATAAAATTCGCAAACTTTTCAAATTCTTTTGAACAAATAAAGTTTATTGACTTATGCCAAAAAAATAAGTTTTGTTTTAACTTTATTTCTAAAAATAAAAACAACTCAAGATTTATAAATTTAAAATCAGTAATAGAAGCCCATTAAATTATTAGAAGTTTTATCCGAAAGGTTTTTAATAAATTAAAAGAAAGTAAAAAAATAACCTAACAAATTTATTTACTTTGTAATTTAATTCCTTATGGGTGCCTTAAATTAGATTTCCGATAATTTTCACATTTAAAAATATAAAAAAAGTTTTGTCAGAAAATAAATAAAAAACTTACCTAATTAATGAAGAAACTTTTCTTTATAAATTCTTTTCAATAATAGATTGCGTTCAGAACAAGGTTACGACGGCGATCACGAAGTTAATCCCATTGAAAATAATCTACAAGAAACGATTTCAAATCGCGAAGGTGCGAAAACGAACATGTGATATAACGATATAAGGTCTCAAAAGTGATTCTGATTCTACCGCTCATCAGTCAAGGCCGTCTCAACATAACGAAACAATATCGTCTTCCACAGCGCGAGTTGGCATCGGAACGAAAGAGAAAGTCCTTGCGTGTATCGCTATATCGCTATATCGTTATATCGTCTTCGTCGCTCGACGGCTTAAATCAGATTTCTGATGCATCGCTAGGAATGAATCGGTTTGCCGATATAGGCGTTAAATCGATATGTCGCGATATATCGATTTATAGCCCAGTCCTACTCAGGACTGATCTGATTAATTTAGTATTCAGACATAACGAACATAAACTACGAATTGGCGGATATATATGTATATATATATATATGTGTGTGTGTGTGTGCGTGCGTGCGTGCGTGCGTGCGTGCGTGCGTGTGTGTGTGCGTGCGTGTGTGTGTGTGTGTGTGTGTGTGTGTGTGTGTGTGTGTGTGTGTGTGTGTGTGTGTGTGTGTGTGTGTGTGTGTGTGTGTGTGTGTGTGTGTGTGTGTGTGTGTGTGTGTGTGTGTGTGTGTGTGTGTGTGTGTGTGTGTGTGTGTGTGTGTGTGTGTGTGTGTGTGTGTGTGTGTCATCAGATGTATTTTATTTAGATCATGTTCTTATGGAAGACCAGCGAAAAGTAATGTTAACTCCATCCAGGATCAGTCTTTCTGGTAGGGAAAATCTTGCAAAAATCCGAAAATGTCTCTATTTAGGGAAATCTTAGAAATTACTATTGGTTAATGAGCTTGCTCGAGTGATTCCCACGGCTTAAAAGGGAAAAAAGATCTTAATTTAAATTTATGCATAGTTGGGCCAAAAATAGGTTTAGAAACAGGAGGTAGCTATTAAAAGTGTGAGAAAGCATTTCGATTTGAATAATTAATTAGTAATAAAGTAGGAGTTGTTTTATAGCAGAGAAACTAACATAAAAAGATTAATAGAAGCTTTTTATGTTACATCCCCCCTCGCCGAAAAATTTTAACTAATATCTAAAAAAAATTTTAAATTATCCCTTTGCCAAACCTTCCTTATGATGACACAATTAAAATAAAAAGAATTAAATTGCAATTTTAACAAGATATAAAGTAACATGAATTATGAAAAATACACATTAATACACAATGAAAAAAAAATTTTTTTTCATGAAGTGTTCGAGGAAGAAAAAAAATTTGAAGTAACGCTACAATCAAATTGAAGTGTTAGATCTTCATTTTCAATAGTTTTTGTGATTCAAGTTTTTCAGTCCCTTGAAAATCACAATAAATAAAGTTATTCCTCCTACAAACACAATTTAAGCAAACTTTTCACTTAAGACAAGAAAATCTACAAAAATTTTCTAAAAGATGTAAATATTCATATTCAACATGAAAGATGAAAAAAATATGAAAATTCAAGGGATATGAGATATAAAAATACAAATTGACACTTTTTATCAAAAAAATATATATGGACCGGAAAAAGTTGGGGTAAGTTTCTTAGTATTTGGGTATTTAAAATCTTCATACATTACAGTATCATTTGGGGAAAATTCAATATGAGTGAATATTGCATCATAATAAATTTTATTTTTTTCATGATATTGTTTGGTTCTTTCAACTGCAATTTTTCTTGCTTCTTCTATTGGTGGAAAAATTTCTTCGGATAAAGTATGATTAAATGGGAATGTACCAAACATTAAAAAAGCTGGTGGGAATTTAGTTACTGAATGTGGAGTTAAATTGTGTTCTTCGGTTACTTCTTTTAATGATTTAGGCCAAGGAATTTTTTTAGAAGAATCATTAATTTTACATTTTAAACGTGTTACAATGGTTTGTCCTAAACGTTCAACTTTTCCATTAGTTTGGGGTCTATGGGCTGTAGTTAACAATTGTTTGACTTTGCAATGTTTAAGAAATTTTTTAAAATGGGAAGAAGTAAGCGCGGCATTTCTATTACTCAAAATACTTTTAGGGGTTTGAATTTGAAAAATTTGGTGCAAAAAATTAACATAGGTTTCCGTAGTTATTGATTTAGATGCAAAAGACCACATATATCGCGTGTGATGATCAATTACTAAAGTTAAATACTTTTTAGTAGAATTGTAATAATTAAAACCACCTACACTATCGATTGCAATTATTTCAAATGGTTTGTCAACTGGGGGCATTTCCTGAAGTAATCCAAATCTTTTCTGTCTAGGTTTTTTGTTAATTTGAAAAGTATGACAATGTTTGTTAAAATTTGAAATGTCCAAAGTAATATTTTCCCAATAGTAAACAGGAGTAAGTAAATTAATAGTTTTTTGAATTCCCGGATGGCCAAATTTTTTATGAGTAATTTCAAGTAATTTATGCCTTAAAGAAAATGGAACAACAATTTTGGTAAAACCCTTTTTACGTATACACAAAACATTTTCTATTTTAATAAAATTTTCAGTTAAATTATCATTTTGTTGGGCTTCGCGAATTTCATCTAATTGCAAAAGATGCGAAAAATGGCTTACATTATTTAAATCAACATCACTATTGTGTTCAATATTGTCAGGAATATCTCGGGATAACATGTCAGCTTCAAAGCTTAAGGTGCCTTTTCTGTATTTTATATCATAATCATACATACTTAATAATAAAGACCACCAATCTACCTTTCAGATTCTTAACATTTTTAACCAAACTAAAGCCGCATGATCTGTATGTATGGTAAATTTATTTCCAAATAAATAGTGATAAAATTTGTTTAATGCATCAACAATAGCAAGACATTCCAATTCTGTGATAGCATAATTTTTCTCATAGTCTCTAAGAGAACGAGAATGGAATGCTATTGGATGTAAGACACCTGAAACATCTGGCTGTTTCAAAATTGCTCCAACACCACTTTGACTTGCATCCACAAAAATATGACATGGTAATTTAGGATTAAAAATTTTCAATATTGGTTTGCAAACTAAAGCATTTTTTAAAATTTCGAATGCTTCTTGACATTTGGGAGTCCAACTCCAGGGTGTATTTTTCTTTAAGAGATTATTTAAAGGTGCTCTAATTTTAGCATAATTGTTTATAAATTTACTATACACATTTATTGAACCTAAAAATCGTTGAAGAGATTTAACATTAGTTGGAGGTTTTAAGTTTTTAATTGCTTCAATGTTGTTGTTATCAGGAGTTACTATACCATTACATATTTCGTAACCCAAAAATTGAATTTTAGTTTGCAAAAAAGAACATTTAGAAGCTTTTAATTTTAAGTTTTCAAATCTACATATTTCAAGAATTTCCTTTAGATGATTTAAGTGTTCTTCAAAACTATTGGAATAAATTATGATACCATCAAAATAATTAGCTGCAAATGAAACTTTATGTTTAGTGAGTATTCTACGTATTGTTCTTTGAAAAATACTAGGGGCATTCTTCCACCCAAATGGCAATCTTAACTATTCGTATAATCCACTATTGGTGGCAAAAGCAAGTTTTTCAGTGTCCTCAGGGTTGTTTGGAATTTGCCAATAACCACTTACCATATCAAGCCTACTAAAATAAACACTGTTCCCTAATTTATCTATAAGAGTTTCTATAAGAGGTAATGGTTCTGCATCCGATTTAGTAATTTGATTTAATTTTCTGAAGTCTATACACAATCTACTTTTTTTATTTTCATCTTTTTTATAAGCTAAAGTTACTGGAGCAGAATAGGGAGAAGAGCTTTCTTTAATTATATTATGCTTTAACAATTCTTCAATTTGTTTATCTATTTCTTCTTGTTGTTTTGGGGAAGTTTTGTATGCTCGTAAGGATATTGGTAAGTTAGATGTTAATCTTACTCTTTGAGGTTCAATTCTTATTGTCCCTACATCATATTTATCTTCAGCAAAAATATCTGAAAGATCTTCTAAAATTTCCTGAAGTTGGGAATTTTTTTCATCATCTTGAATTTGCATAATTCTATCAACATGATTCTGGCAATGTTACGCACCATTATCACATTTAGTCTCAAGAACATTTGAAAACTCCAGATTATTTTCAGTTTTGCTATTTAAATCTTTATTTTTAAGTCTGCTTTTTGTTTTATTTTTCTTTAAATTCTCTTTGTTTACATTTTTAGTTTTCTTTACTTTCATGTCCAAAATTTTATTTTCCATAACAATTTCATTTTTTTTATTATTTGATTTAACATTCTTTCTTTTATTTCTACTTTCTTCATTTTTATCGTTATTCTCCTTATTGGTATTTTTATTGCAATCATTAACCTGGTTTTCAGGAGAAATGTGTAAAGACAAGTTGCTTTTATAATCCGAAAAAGTGATCAGTTTTCTCTGATTTTGCATTACAACTCGTTTAACACAATCTATCACAAATCCTAACCCATTACATTCCTTTAAACCCAATATGGCATAAGGTAGATCGGTATTTAAAATATAAAATTCCACTGACCTAGCTATATTTCCAATTTTTAAATTTAAAGTACAAGCTTGGTTAAGTTGTAAAATACCTTTTGTTTGCTTTACATTAACAAAGTTTTTTCTTTCTTTTTGGACATAAGGTTTTTCAAAAAGCTTAGCCGGAATGATATTTAAAGTACTACCTGTATCAATGTTTAACAGGATAATTTTATTTGTCGAAATCGGGTATTTGTCGCTTTTATAGTTTTCATCTTTATTTTGTACATATCCAGTTACTATTAATTGACAATTTTGTTGTTGGTCACTTTCTTGTTTAGGCTGAGTTTGATTCTCAGCCGCAAAAGAATTAGGTTTGTTTATACAATTTTGGCCCCAATGATAAGCATTTGGTTGTACCAAGCTTATCACAGTATTTACATGGCTTAGGAGTCAACTCCTTGGAAGCCTGGGCGAAATAACTAGTTTGTTGTTTATTTTTATGAAACTTTTCATTTTGAATTCTAGGTCTAAATTGGGATTGTTGGTTATAACTTTGACTTGGCCGGGAAAAATTTTGATTATAATTTGGATTACCTGAGTTGTTCATGAATGGCCGCCTTGGTATCCAGCCTTGGCATTGTGGCCTATACCCATTAAATTTGGATTCTGGTAATTTTTGCTTAGTTTCAGTTTGGGGTAAGACCGTAGGTACATCAAGTATTATTTTGGAAACAATTGTGAGCCATTCAATCGGGGTTTTGGTTTACTTTAAAACCAAAAGTGTTTTAATTTGGGGAGGCAAACCAATAGATAGACCCTCAATTATGTGATCATTACTTAAATTTATTTTTCTACCTAACTCTACCTTTTCAGTAAATTATGAATTTAGATCTCTAGCTTGGCCAAAAAATTTTAAATTCTGAAAATCGTTAAAGCCAAAGAGAGGTGAAAAATAATGCTTTTGAAAAATTTCAACTATTTCTTGATATGAATTACAATTAAGACAGTTATTAATAAACAATTTCAAAGCTGAACCTTTAATGAATTTTTGAAAATTTTTAACATTCCATTCGTCATTACATTTAGCATCTAGAGTTTGTTTTTCGAAATGTTTGATTCAGGATGTGAATTAAACTCCAATGTCAGGCTCAAAGACTAGTATGTCTGGTTTATCCTGTATACTTTGATCCATACTTAATTTTTGTAAATTATCACTCAATTCCTTTTCAGAATTATCTGTATTACTTTTGGCATTTTCATCCATTTTAAATTTGTAATTTTTGCCACTCCGTAAGGGCATTCAAATAACCAAAATAAATTTTAACAATTAAATTCTAGCATTTAGAAGTAAATTAAATCTCACAGTTGCTTATTTATCGTTACCTTACAATAAATACTAAAACGAAATTAAATATTCGATTGATCATATATTATAACACATAATATGATTAAAACGAAACTATAATATCCTATAACATTTTTATGTTAATCATATTAAATCAATTTAATAAAATAAAATTCCTCAAAGAAAAAGTAAATTTCAATAACAATAAGTTTTTGAAAATGCAAAAATAAACAATGAAAATAAGATCAATGAATAAATATTAATAATCATTTTAAATGAAATATCAAGAATGAGAAGAAAAAAAAATTCAGCATATAACCAAAATCTATTATTATTTTTGCTATTCAAACACCAATTACTTTGATAATCAAAAAATATTTTGAAATTATTATCAAAACAAAAGCACAGATAAAAATAAACATTCAATATATAAATACTATTAAAGAAATATATACTGTGGGTGAAAATAAACACTGAAAAACATCTTTTTGTAGTTAATAAGTCATCCTAAATTTTTGATGAAACACGCATATTCACTATCACTAAACTGCACACGCGAACAGAATCGTAGCCACCATATATGATCATTTTCAAACTTTCTTGACTTTTCATTATTTTACAATTCCTTAAGAAAGAAACCACCGCTAAACAAGTCGATCACAGGTTGGACTTCCATCATTCCTCAATGAGACCGACAGGCAGGAAGCTAGTAGAAATTCCGAAACCACCACACAGCACTTTTTTAGCATTTAGGTAGGCGGGAATCAAATCAGGCAGCGTAAAAATTCTGTTGAGGCAACTCCGCTGGACACATGAAAGAGGAATGTCCCAAGAATATCTTCTTTTAATTATTTTTGGCATCAGATTCCTTTAGTCATGTTTCAAAAGAATAATATGTGTTTCATGAGCAAGTCAGTTCAGCAGCAATTTTATGATTCAGCCAATTGTATTTTTATTTTCATTTATTAATTATATTTCGAAGAAACATTTTAGCAATTATTATCCTGCACCCGTTTCAATAGTTATTATAATCCTGCTCGGCTTGTAAAATTATGCAGCCGGACTGAGCAGGGAAACAGACACAGGATTTTAATGAAATCAGATGTATTTTATTTAGATCATGTTCTTTAGGAAGACCAGCGAAAAGTAATGTTAACTCCATCCAGGATCAGTCTTTCTGGTAGGGAAAATCTTGCAAAAATCCGAAAATTTCTCTATTTAGGGAAATCTTAGAAATTACTATTGGTTAATGAGCTTGCTCGAGTGATTCCCACGGCTTAAAAGGGAAAAAAGATCTTTATTTAAATTTATGCATAATTGGGCCAAAAATAGATTTAGAAACAGGATGTAGCTATTAAAAGTGTGAGAAAGCAATTCGATTTGAATAATTAATTAGTAATAAAGTAGGAGTTGTTTTATAGCAAAGAAACTAACATAAAAAGATTAATAGAAGCTTTTTATGTCATATATATATATATATATATATATATATATATATATATATATATATATATATATATACACGTGTCGTCTTGTCTTAAAACTAATTCAAAAAAGTGCGTCAATAGGTCAATAGATGAAGTTGCGAACTTGGAAACGTTAAAATACAATGTCTTCAAAATAACCGCAATTTGCTGTAACAATGTAATGCATTCTAGGGATAAAATTAACACAACGCTATTATAGCATTGATTCATAGTTTTACTAGTCAGTAGTGCTATTTCAACTAATTTTAAGTTTTGTTAAAAACGTTGTTTTATAAAAGAATATTTCTCTTTATTAATTTCGATATCTTTTCGTGCTTTTTAACAGGGTTTCCAAATCATCAGTCAATTTTGGAACCATCTGTTTATAATACTGTGAATCAAAGTCTGTTAATCATTCATTTTGTGGATGCTCTACATGTTAATTTAACTTATAATTAATAATTTATCTTCAAAATTTTTAAATCCATAAGACTTTTTCATTTTAACTTATTTTGAAAAATATTTTTTTTTACAATATTCATCTTAATAATTTTGTGCAAATGGAATTTTGTGCATTTGAATTGGCAGTAGGAGGTAACAACAATAAAAGCTATTACAATGTTGTATTCAATAGTAGAAAACAATTCAATCTGGAAATTCTCACAATAGTTTTTTGTTCCTAGAAAGTTATTTCAAAGCTCTTGTTATTGAAATGTTTCTCTTAAGAGGAGCATTTCAAGCACTAGGAAATATTTTTAGTTCCTATATCTTCAGCAAAAAATATCCAATTCGTACTGGTTCTCATAAATCTTAAAAATTGAAATTCTTTTCCTCTGTAAAGAAATTGTTTTACCTTGTAAATTTTCCTGCGTATTGCTTGGTAATAAATGTGCTAGCAAGAGTTTTAGATTACTTTGGTTTTCAGTTTCAAAAATTCAGTTTATTGATTTGTGAAAAGTTCAGTAAAAATCAAACAAATTTAAGTATGAAAACGTAGTGTCATTCATTGTAAGTAAATGTATGTTGATGATAAAGTTATCATTTTGAAAATCGGGGAAATTGATGTTTAAAATTAGAAAAATAATAGACGAACAAAGAAGAGAGTCAGGCTTTTTTCAACGTAAATAAGACTTTATATGATATCAATGATTTATATGATATATGATATAAATGATTTATATGATATATGATATGATATAAGAGTACACTCCACTTTGAAGACTTTATACACTATTTCTGAATCAAAAGTACTAATAGTACTAGTAGAAAAGTACTAGTAGAAGAAGTTCTACTGTAAAAAATACTGGTACTCAGGGTGTAAAGACTGTTTACCGTAAAATTTTACGAAACAAAACTTTTGATGTACCGTAATTTTCTCAGTAATATTTACCGTAAAACCACTAAATCTCTGTAATTAAAGAAACATTACTGTAAAAATTATGGTAATAGTAATTATTACTGTAAAAACAGATTTTACGGTAGAACGAAATTTGCGTATGATGCATATAGAGTGCCAGTATTTTTTACGGTAATCTGATACGAAATTTTTAATATTGTAGGAAAATGCAAAAGAAGAAAAGAAGGAAAAGCATTTTTGTGTCTCACTAAAAATGAGCTTTTAAATGCACTTATCTGAGAGTAATTACCAAGTTCCAAATATCATAATTTTAATTAATTCGAATTGAACAAAATTGCTCGATTCTGTTTTGATTTGTTTTTTGTGTGCACCTTAATTTTAACCATGAATCCAGGAAAGTTACTTATACACTCTGATCCAGCTATCGTTTTTATGATAGGTGAAGAATCTTTCTTCAATACGACTCGGTCACTAACATCTGGACAGTAAGTGTGACAAATGACGTCATCAATCCATTAACTTCCAAAACTGACACGATAGATTCTTGTTAGAAAAGAAAGATAACACGAAATATTAGTCTTCTTTAAAATAAGAGATGCGAGAAGATAAATACATAGTGTGAGTTTAAACAGTGAAGCTATTAAAAATGGCTCAAATTTATTTGAACGTTTGGAATATGCGCAAGAGTTTTATTCTTTTCTGATCATAAACAGGGTGTTCTGGTTATGTACTAATAAAAACGGAACATCCTGAGTAACTTTTGGTATAATGATCAGATTTTCTCGTACCACAGCTATATCTTAATGATTCAAGTGCCTGATGGCTAACATGCTAATTATTAAGTGCAAACGTTATTATAATTTACGAAATCAGACAAAAAGAGTACTTTCTGTGAAAAAACATACCTCTTTTTCGACAGATTTGGATTCCTGGCTCTCAAAATATTAAGGGTAGTGGCAATTCGGAAAATATTAATATATAGCAGCAGTTGGGTAGCCGTAGTTTAGTAAGGAGAGCTGTCGAAAGTTAGAATCCCATAATGTTAATTTTATTTTTTGCGTACTTCGCCATGCTTGGAGAATTTTAGGTATTAAATTTTTTTAAGCCAATTTTGACTAAAACATCATGTTACTGTTTTCTGTATAAAATAGAACTATAAACTTTTATCCTTTGAAAACCGCTTGAGTTTTGCTGCTGCGTCAAATCGAACAAAAAGTTGTGATAATTTATAAAATCATTTATTTTGGTTATTAGATCGATAATTCTGCCTTTTTTTGGCTTTTTCAAAACTAATTTTTCGTTTATTTCCCTTTATTTTAAATGTAATAACTCGAAATATTTTAGTTCGAATTACTTGAAATTATATTTTGGATATTTTCTATTCACGCGTCTAGAGAATAAAGTACAAATTGCTTGATCAAACTGTTGTATCATATTTTACAGCTAAAATAAAAAAGGAAAAAACTAATTGGAATTTGCACACAATGATGAAATTTAATTTTTATAATCGCATACAAAACAAAACTTATTACCAAAAAGTAAAATGATTACACCTGGTTGACACTAAATGACCGGATATTATGTATCCGCATTTACGAATATATTAAGCATAGTAAAATGAATTATGCAAAAATTGAAGAAAAACAAATTAAGCTCCAATCTTTTCAGTGGAAAATGTTCCCTGAGGCACTCTTTTGTAACATGAGACAAACGTCTAATCTGCATTTAAATTAGTTCGTCATGTTTATTTTAGTTTCATACTGTCAATGGTTGCTAGAGCTCCACAAAAGCGCTTTTGTTTTAGGTTCTAGCAGTGTTATCGCCCTCGACAGTTCATAAAAAGTGCCCTTTATTGTAACAGCACTTTTAAATGTGCCTCTTACTTACTTTTAATCACATAGCCTAAAAATCTTTAGACCTCAAACCATGTGATTTTTCAGCCCTGTTATCTTCTGGACACTGTTTCTAACACACTGTTTCTGAGCAACTGAAGTCTGAGCAACTGAAGCCAAAGCTTAATGAGAGCGTTTGGGCAGCATTAGGAGTTATTGGTAGTTGGGAAATTACAAAATATGTGGAAGGAACATGATTATATATTAGATCATGTTTCTTCCATCTGTACTACCTATACAATGGGGAAAAAAAACAAGGACCATTCAAAAGAACTTTTGTTCCATTGATCGAATCTTCATGTTCTAGAACTCAATCTTAATGGTTTTAGAGGGTGACTTTAAATATGCATTAGTGCAGTAATAAAGTGAAAATAATTATTGCAGACGATATTTTAAGTTACGAAATCGAACACAAAAACGTGATTTCTCTGAATAAACCTACCGTTTCTTCGACAGATTCAACTTTCTGACGCCCGAAGTACAGGGATAGCAGTTATCTTGGAATTATGGTCCCCACAGTTTGATCAGAAGAACGATCCAAAGTTCGAACCCCTTGTCCAAAAGCTGTACAAAAGTATAATTTTTTATTAATTTATTTAATAACAGTTGAAAAAATTTAAATTGTACGGTATACACTTCGTTACATTATTTTGAAGTACGTAATTTTGCATGGCAAAATACTACATTTGAGTGAAATCGGTCAAATCGTTCCTGAGAAATTGAATTTCTTTCTTAAAAAAATCGTTCATTAAAAATTTGATTTCTTCGGAACTTTTCGACCGATTTCTTTCACATTTTGCATGTTGCCTTGTAGAACTAGATTCTCTAGAATGATAAAAAAATTTATGCCTTGCAAATCAAAATTTTTTCTACTATGTTTAAACAAAATGTTTAAAAATAATGTACTTTTACTAAAAATAATTTTTATGTTAAATTTTCTTTGCATAAGTAAATTTCATAATTTTGTGCAAAAGTATTTCATTTCACCTATAAATTCCACGAGATATGACGAAATAACGAAAAAAATTAAATTAACATTTTATTTTATTTTATGACCGCCGTTGAAGAGCCGACCCAATTTAAATAAACATTAAAGGGTCTGAACTTCGAACCGCTCTGATGACTCAGTCATGGGGCTCCATTTCCAAGATTGCGGCTACCCCATATATAGTTGGGGGCCAAAAATCCAAATCCGTCGAAAAAAGGCGTGTTTATTCAGAGAAATTCGTTTTTGTGCCTGTTTTCATAACTTAAAATATCGTCTGAACTGATTTATAAGCATATTTGAAGGCACCTCCTCAAAATTATTAAGAATGAGTCCTAGAACGAGAAGATCCGATCATTAGATCAAAAGTTATTCAGGGTGGTCCGTTTATTTTTTGTGCACTGAACACGTCTGTACGTGTAAGAAAAGGACAAAATACGTCATCCAAGGTAAGATAATAAAACGATGATACTATGTGAGATAAAATATTAACTTATATTTCATATTCTATTAAGAAAAAAAATTTAATTAGGAAATAGATGGCAAATTAAATTGTTTTAGCATAATATTATGTTCTGAAAAGTTTTTTCACCAGATATGTGGAAAAATATGTGCAAATAAAAATAATATTAATAGTCATATAAACTTTAAAACTAACGCAATCCGACTTTTCTTTTTCTATGGAGAAAATTGAGAAATACCGGCTACGATTTCTTATCACTTTTATATATTTATTTATATATTCAGTACTTTATTTACTTACTTTTGAGATATTTTTATTTGATTATATGTTGATTTACATTTGAAGTTTGACTAAATTTTCTTGCTTAAATGTTTCCTTCCTGAGTAAATTCAGCGATGTAAATAAAAATTGGAAAAAGAATTTTCGGATTACATTTAGCGTGGATATTTAGTTTACTCAATGTTTTTTTCAAATAAAACAAGTTTCACGTATTTATTTTTCCTTGTTTTTAGAATTATATAACTTTTCTTTTTATCATGTTTACTTTGGTTCCTTCTGTATTAAAAAAAAAGATAGATATTTAAAGTTTAAATAATTAGTTATCTAACTATAAATATTTTAAATATTTTAGGCTAAAAATTACAAAAACAATTTATCACATTGAAATTAAAAATATATTTTTAAACAAATAACATCTTCTTAATACAGAATAATTTATTTAACATTTTATCTTGATATGAAAGTTTTTTCTGTTTACTTCAATAACTCGTATTACTACACAAACATTAAGCAGAATTTTTAATAAACATTTAATGTGTCCTTGTACTTAATTAAAAAAGTGAATTAATTACTAATACAAATTGCTACTTTCACTTATAAAAAAAGTAGTATTGATTGGCGATTTACCCCTTAAAGTAAAACCATTTTTTTCAACATTTACATTCGATTTTTTTATGGAGAACTTAACATGTATCACCAATATTCTGAGGAGTTTAAAAAAATAGCAATGAATAATTTATGAGTAAAAACACTGTATCCTCTTATTTCATGTTTCTGACACTAGAGATGTGCTTATAAATATTCTTCGGTTAATTTCTCCGAAAACGTGAGCAATTATTTTTATGTGTGTAAATTTGGTGCATAATTAATTGAAAATACGCATTTCACACCACAATGTTTTTTCAGACACTAGGTAAAATGAGCGTATACGTGAAAAACTAATAACTCATAGAAATAATAAATAAACTTATAATCATAATAAGCTCATAATTATAATAAATATAAGAACATAGGAATTATAGAAGTTTGTGTTGAAATGAAGAATGAAATTAAGAACGTTTAAGTTAAATAGCAAATTAGCTGACATTTGCTTTCTGTATCTACAAATTGTTAAATTATTTTCAGAACGAAAATAATTTTACTTAAATATTTCAACGTAATAAATTTTAAAGACAATGTTTAAGCATAAGTGAAAATTAAAAAATGCATAGGGTGATGCTATTTTGTATTTAGTATAGTGCAAAAGTCAACAGTTACCTCATGCATCAAACAGAAAATGGTTTTTACAATCGTTCAATGGATCACTGTTCTAAAGTTCCAAATGAAATAAGCAGTACTGCTATTCTGTGTTTAGTTTAGTGCAAAAAGTAACAGTTACCTCATACTTCAAATCGAGAATGATTTTTAGAATAGTTCAATAGATCACTGCTCTAAAGTTCCAGATGAAATGAGCATTTCTAAAAACAGTATCATTTCTGTGAAAATAAAATCAGATAAAAAATTAAGTATATGTCTCCAAATGTTTTTAGGTGATTTACGTGTAAAATGAAGTACGTTTTTGAATTTTGCGTTTTTAGCTAGAGTTTGTAGATAAGTCAGGAGTTGGGTTTTCAATCCAGCTCAGTCCATAATCAAAACTATAACACGAAATAAATATTTCTAAAAATCCGGCATTTGTATTTGCATAATGATTTCGAAAAGAATTGTGGCTCTTATTATTTTTAAAACAAATTTATTTATCGGAATAAAAAAAACTACTCAAATCATAGTTGTTTTTGTTCAAGCTCAATACCCTCATGGAATTGTAAAGAGAACTTTACGTCTTTGTCAGATACCATGAGACCAATAACTATAATTAGATCAAAAGCTTGGGAAAAAATTCAATTTTTCAAAATAACTTTTAACAGTTCTAGCCTTTCTTTATTATTTATAAACAATAACTATAAATTTTATAGATGTTATAAATGCCCGTATTTAAATTAACATAATAACAAATTGTTATTGATTGAAATATATTCATTAAGAAAAAGCACTCAATTACTCAGTAACTGAGCAGTAAAACAAGTTATCATTTCTACCAAAGAAAAATTTCCTAACTCTAGTTCGTTGTATTATTTCCCTTGAAAAACACACTTTCATAATTTAATGAATGACAATATGTTCTCATAGTTTTTTTAAACACTAAGACCATTTATTGCTTATATTCATTTATTGATTGCTTTATATTTCTCCTACTTCCCACAAAGTTTTAAAAAATAATAATAACTAGAAAATATTTTCTTTATGATGCAATTAGAAAAAGCAAAAAGTTTCTTTTCGACAATTCGTAATTATGAGGATATTTTTAAATCATCGGGAAAATTAGCTTAAGTGACATTAATGCTTTTTAGTAATTTTTACCAATTTTTTTTTTAATGACGGGCACTTGAGATGTATTGTTCCATTGGCCTCATATGCCAGAACTGCTACTCTCTTCTCGTTACCCAGTGGGCACCTGTGGCGAAATCACAGAGGTGGAGCAACGTCGCCCACGTCACGCAACCACAAACCCGTTTACAGAGCGGGTCACATTCACACAAAGGAGAAAGGACATAGAACACAAAGAGAGAGAAGGAAACATCCATGCCCTGAGCGAGATTCGAACCCACAACCATCGGCTCCACAGTCAGGCACGCTAACCACTCGGCCACCTGGTCGACATTTTTACCAAGATAGAAGTTTTAAATTATTATTCATTTATTATATTAAATTATATTAAATAATAATAATTTAATATAAATTATTATATTAATTTATATTAAATTATTATTATTTATTTAATTTATTGTGAAATAAAACTGTTTAAATGGATACCTTAAACAAGCTAAAACCTGCGATCCCTAAATCTATATTTTTATCTTCAGGGGTCTGTCCAGACATTTTGTGAAAGGTCCGTTTTTCGTGAAATTGTGAAAAAATTACTCACATTCTTTCAACCAGGGTCCTCCTTTTATGAATTTGTGCAAATAGGGTCCGGTTATTGCAAAAAACTTTTTCAAGGAGTTTTTAAATTGTAAAGACATACAAGATTATGCTCAGCACTGTAAAATTATAATAAAAAAATTAAATTTTCAAAAATAAACAGCAATTGCTGCTTCTAAATTACAGATGCAACATACAAATATTTGGTATTTAGCCTATACTGCTGAACGCAGAATATTCATTTCGGACGAATAATGGAAGAATCGTCTGCCGAAGACAAAACCTAATTCGTTTACATCCATCTTTCTAGTTTTCCCCCCTGGGAAGGGTTTATTCGATTAACAAAACAATACTGAAGATAAACAAATTTGTGAAAGGTCCGATTAAAAGAAAAATCATTTTGTGAAGGTTCCGTTAACGGACCCAAATTTCTTCTAAACAGACCCCTGATCTTTGTTATCTTTTATCTTTGCTATCTTTTATCTTTGTTATCTTTTATTTTTGTTATCCTTTATCTTTGTTACCTTTTATCTCTGTTATCTTTCAGCTTTGTTATTTTTTTATCTTTGTTATCTTTTATCTTTGTATCCAGTTCTACAGGAGAAAATCTGGAACACGTGCTGTTTTTTCTGGAGAAGATAATAATAAAGACTAATCTGCCAAGAACTGCGATTTTTTTTCCTATGTTTTTTTTTCTTTCAATTTTTGCACCTAATTCTTTAAGTTTTTCTTTTATAATGAGCAATTAGTCTTTCAATTTTTACTAACATTAAACTTATAACTCAAATAAAATTTATTCTTTTCATTCTTGAAGATTAACTGTCACTTTTTTCTATTTAAATTGTTAGCTATTCGTCATTCTTTCGCACCAAATGGTTAAGGGGAAAAGACTTACTTTTTTGTTATAGAAATTATTTTACCTTCCTTCAAAAGAAAATTAAGGAAATTTGTCAAATAAAAATGAAATCAATACGAAAGAAACAGACGATTATAACTTAAGCTGCTACAGAAAATCACAATGTGACTGTTTAATTTGATTTTTTTTATTTGTATGCAAATTATTTACTATGATTGTATAGGTTTTTCTGTTTTTTCTTTCAAAAACTAAACTCGAAACCTAATCATTTTATCTGTAATTTTTTTTTTTTTAAAAAAAAAAAATATCGATTACTTTTTATTTACTTAAAATACAAATAAATTTTTGTCGTTATTATTTTTCATATATTGTTCATTTTAACAGTATAAAACAAAAGATTGCGTCTGTTAAATGCTAATTGATATATTTCCCTCGATTTCCACTAACTTTTAAGGAAAAAAAATCTAACTGAAATGTTAACGGAAGAAAAGTGCGGCAATCTTTGTAGTGTTATAGAGATCGTCGTATGAGGCAGATTTAAAAAGCTCCAGGCAAAGCATTCGACAAGCTTTTTTTTTTTTTAAATTAAATAACTTATTTCACCCGCATTGTAGTTTTAAATATTTTTCTTTTCTAAAGTCCATAAGACTAGATAAACAGAAAGATAAACATAATTAAAGAGATATACAGCAAAATCTAATTATGTTTGGATAGGATAATAAAAGAAGCAGGGTTTGTAAAGGAAATATTTTATATAAATTTTTAAGCTACACAGTTATTTTAGTAATAAAATAATGGGAACACATTCTGAATATTTTAACTGGTAAATTGTAAGATTAACAACTATTACAAACATAAAGTGCGTTGACATAAGGCTCTGCATTATGCGATAGCGCATCAAGGTTTCTGCATACCTGCCAACTCTTCCGGATTTTCCGGAAGATTTTATTTTCATATTTAAAGTGGTAGTATACTATTTTTTCTTTTATAAACTTAATTTTTAAATGATTTTGATCACCACTATTCTTTCAAAAATTAAGCACATATATTAATATGTGGTACTATCATGGTTGTCAACTTAAATTTTTTCAAATGCAACGTGTTTGTTTGCTTAAAATTGAAGTTTTAATTCCATTTTAATACCACTGGGAAAAATGATAATGGAAGGGATTAAAAGTTGGCAGGTATGTTTCTGGCTATGAAATTACAATTTGTCGATAAAATTACATGATTAAAAAAATGCAGATTTTACAGCATTTACTTTATTTTATGAGCGATTTTGTTTTCAAAACAATCGTTGATCTTTCTTTGAAATATATTTCAAATTTTTGAAACTTAGTTATACGTACATCTTTTCATTGTAATGTCTTCTAGAGATCATTAGAAACGATATCATACATTACACATATATGTATTAGAGATATTAGCGTTCATTGATACAAATATGACGTTTTTCTGGTAACGCCAAAACTATATAAAATTTTGGATCAAATTACGGTAAAAGAACTTTTACCGGTACTTTTTACCGTAAAATCTATTTTTACCATAACATGTTGCGGAAACAAAAATCTGATGTACCGTTATTTTAACAGTAATAATTACCTTAAAATCGCTGAATCACTCTAAATAAATTAATATTACTGTAAAATTTACGGTATAATATCTTACGGTGCAATATTTTACAGCAGAAATGAATTTCATTATAAAAGGGATTTTACGAATGATGCACTCAAAATGCCGGTACTTTATACCGTAATTTGACAAGAAATTTTTTACAGTAAATATGATTCTTCAGAAATAAGAAGAAAAAAAATTGTTTGGGTGTATTAAAAGCCATAGATGTAAGTTATTTTGTTCTAATTTCTATTACAGAAAAGTGCCATGAATAAACTGCGTATGTTTGTTTCAAACAAAAGTTAAATAAATGATTTTTTTAATTAGAAGCTAATTCAAAAACTTGTTATTACTCTTCTATAAATTATTTCCAAGCAATTAAAACATATTTTTAAAGTGAGTGACATAGTCAATAATAAATAAGAATTAAAGTACTTTAGAATACTCTTCCACACTTGGATTTAAAATAATAGCGTGAAGCAAAATAATTAATTTTATATTAAAACCAAATGAAAGTAATATAATTCAGTTGATCTTCGCATTTTGATTAAATTTGTTTTGATCTTTTTTCTTTTTGAAGGAGGAGGTAGTAGTTGTGACTTTACACTCATAGTTAAATAATAAGGAAAAGTTTATTATTAAAATAAAAATAGTTTAAATTTGTTTGGAGTAAAGAAAACATTTTCTTAGCTTCTTTAAAATCTTATTCAACCTCAATCGTTAAAAAATAAATTAATGTTCCATAAAGAAAAATAAAATTAAATTTAATTCAGTACGCGAGATAAAGTAATATATATTTATATTAAAACATACAGTAATATATAAATAAATTTAAATATTTCTTTTTTGGAGGAAAAAAATTATGAATTTGTTAGCATCATAAATATAGGCTAAATTGTTATCAAAAAGCAAAAATTCAAAGAAAACTTTTTTTAAAAAATGATTAAAAAAAATTTACATTATTTCTAAACCATTTTAATTTTTAAACTTATGGCATCGTCTGAATGGTTGAATTTGTTTCTATTGCAATATCCAATCTACATTCTTAATTATAACCGCCAATCATTTTTAGTACCAACCTTGTATTTCTCCAAAATATTTCTTTATAAAACTTTTTTTGTCGTCAGATTTTTCAAATGCAATAACCAAATGGTTTTGAAATAAATTTTAATAAATCCAGTCGAGGTGTGGTAGCTCAAGACAATGAGCGCTTGCCACAAAAGAGGAGGAGATGGGCCTGGATCGAATCCTTGGGATTGCTGGTCAATATGAATCCAGTAGGAATGGGTTACCTCGATTCACGTACCACAGGTCTGATGCAAAATATCCACTATACTCGACGAATCATGGGTAAGAATCCCTTTGCATTGGGGCTAAATGTGGGAGATTATTCGTTATCTCCCTGTAACGCAAATACGGGTTATTTCCATCAAAAAAGTATCCACGTAGGCTTGTTTGTTGCTTGATCCAAGAATTTTCTTGTGTACCGTTACCCTTCATACTTTGGCAAGGCTGTGATTTATTAATTGAATTTTGGTAACGGTTACCCAGGTTCAAAAATAGACACTTGACTAATGAAGTACATGAAACTTTTAACAATAAAAAGTAAATTTTATTATAACTATAAATTAACAACAAGCACAATCCCGATCATTTCCAGATGCCTTCATGTGCACTAAAAATTTCAATTTATATACTTTTAAATTTCCAAATGGTTATACTCAAGATAAAACTTTTCGATAAAAAGCACTTTTAAGTTTCATATGCCTAACATTCAATTAATTCACACTAAAAGAGACATTTACGAAATAAAAATACTAGCTCATTCTAAATTTACAAAAACATTTAAACTTTAAGTCCTTGTATTCCAACAACAGATAATTAAAATTAAATATCCAAGGCTCATCTTAAAATAGGTATCTTAACACCGGATAGAAATAATTTAAAATACAGAATAAAATGCTCTTCTAAAAAGCTACTAAAAAGGCAAGAAATTAGAGTTTATAAATACAAAGGAACTTGCAGATCACCTTCTGGAACGCCCACCGGGCCTGCAGGTAGACTTGTGGACTAGGAGAGCTTCGACCTTCCGACCACCATTCAGTTCTTTAGAAACACTCGATTTTCTGCCGAGGAACGCTCACTTCTTGTCAACCGTCTTGAATCTAGCGACACTCCGTCTATAATTTCCCGTCAACTATTCTGAGGCTTCAGATCAACTTTCTTCCAGGCAACAGCTCATCCGATCAATGTGGCGTACTTAGTCGCGGTATCCAGGGACTCTTTCCAAATATCAACCTTTCAGCATTACCGCCTAGATCACCTCATTCCGAGACTCCAGCTAAATCTAAACTCATTCTCGATGATCCCGGCTCAGAACATACTTCTAACAGCCATGATAGATCCTGTCAGCAGTGATGTTTCAACTCAACATTCCATCGGGCACGATCCGCACTCCCGTCTTACTACTTTTTCAGCTACTCTTCACGCCTCTTATACTTTTCCAGCAAGGCGGAATAATCCATACTGACCTGTTTACTCGCTCAAAAGTCATCCCGCATCCAGTGGACGTCAGAACAAAAAAAAATCCTTAAGAAAAACCAGCTACAACGCCATAAAAGTGATAATCTAAACCTCCTTAAATATTAATACAATTTATATCCACAATCTACCCCAAAAATACAATTTTAAAAGGATCAATAAAAATTTCTCATGAAATATCATAATTTTGATTGCATTTAAATTTTATCATAGTGGTGCCATCTATTGAAAAATAACCCTTCTTTAAAAAGTATTGATACAAAAAAAACTCCAATAAATTCCTATTTATTACACTTGTCTTCTGGGATGGGAGCAAAATTAAGAGGCCATGGAGTTGAACATTGACAGTCGTAAGCTCAAAATTGGGTCAGTTGTTCAACGACTGTGATAAAATAAGAATAAAAAAAATTTAAAAAAATAAATTTTAAATCCTGAATCTAAATATTAAGAAAAGAAAAAATTTTAACAGCAAATAGTATTTCATCGAGACATAGAAAGTTAAATAAAGCAAATTGGCAATCAAAAGTCCATTGTAATTATCAATTAAACTTGTCATTTGAATTTAAAGACTGCTTTTAACTTTTTAACATAAATTATCATTTACTTGATTGTGCTATATTAGATCTTGCACAGCTGCATTAAGCTAAATTTATTTCTTTGCTTTCAAATGCATTGTTTATTGTTCTAGATCAGTGATTCTCAACCACTGTACCGCGGCACTTTTGTGTGCCGCCAAACTCTTAAAATGTGCCGCCAAATATTAGAAATTATGCAATAAAAATTATAATGCTTTTTTTACTATGAGCAAAGTTAAAATTAAAGAAAAGTATATATATATATATATATATATATATATATATATATATATATATATATATATATATATATATATATATATTATATATATATATATACAACAAATGTGCTTTTGTAGTACATAATATTTTATTTCACATTCAACATAATTATAACTATTTAACACAGTGTAAAGTAGGTAATTAAACAACTTTTAATCTCATTTTTTTCATTGTGTGCCGTCAAATTTCGAAATCGTTAAAAGTGTGTCGCAACAAAAAAAAAGGTTGAGAATCACTGTTCTAGATCTTTGCATTCTTTTAACTTTAAGATATTTAAGACAGTTAAATTTCGTTCAAAGAATGGGTTTGCTATTCAACAGTGATGGTTATAAAATTAAATTTAGAATGCAAAATGTAGAAATAAGCCATTGGAGTTGTGGGCACATTCTAGTTGTTCTACCTACTGATCATTAACAAAACATCATTAGCAAAATAATTCACGTTTATAATTTTTATGTGAAGACAATGTTATTTAAAATGGTATTGTTAAAGCGTTTTCAAAATAATAGGCAGTCATAGAAATCAACTAGTATAAATTGGCCTGCTCCAAATATAAATTAACATTTTTAAATTTCGACTTTCAAGAGAAAAGTTAAATTAAGCAATGTTTTCTAACAGAATAAGGGAAAATGCATTTGATTTAAAAATATTCATCAATGTGAAAGTCAAAAAAGGAAAGTTTGGAATTAGCCTCCTTTAGATATTTTAAAATTATCTGCATATTAACACACAATTTTAATTTTCTAAACCCAAGTCAAGTTTGTGTATTTTCAATTAAAATTGGTTATATAAAGGGAGAAATTATATTTATAAAGGTGTTTGTTTGAAATCCTCAGAGAGCTATACATGAAAGTTCGATATTTGAATATTTTAAAACTCTTATTATTAATAATTCACCTAACAATTTTTTAAAGGAAACATATGTATCTAGGAGCTATTCAGAAAATGCAATAACGGAGAAACCAATATTTATACTCTAATAATTGAATTTCTGTTTTAATAAATATTTATTGCTATGGATGATAAAAACTGTCGAAAGTGAAAGTATTTGAATAGAACTGAAAAGAAATCAGAAAAAATAATAATTTAACTGTATTTCTAAAATTAAAAAATTTATATAGCTACATATTAAGTAATTTTTCACTCTATTTTCAACACATTTTAAAATCTGCATAAGAATAATTAATGAAATATTCAGTTTTCCAAAGTTTGGTTATTTTAGTATATCAATTTGATGATTGATAATAACCCAGAAAATAATTACCCCACACTGAAAAAAAGAAGTATGGTCAAAGTTACTAGGATATGATTATATTTGTGGTGTTTATATTATCGGAGTACCAAAAATCTCTGTAATTTTCCCCGGAGCATTTTAATAACGATTTTGGTAAATTTAATAATACAATATAGTTATATAATGCGTGATAAAATTTGGTAATTTTAGTATAATACTTTAGAGCATGGCATAAAAATCATTTATTCGGTTAAATTTACTTTTTAGTTTTGAAATATGTTTTAAATGTGTCTTAATAAGAATTGTAATTTTTAAAGTGTAGTACGGTAATTTTGGCAGAAATTTTTTTTCTCTGTAAATATTTCAGGTCAATCCCCTCGAACCACTAAGATTAAGTTCCGATCAGTAGATCAAAAAATATTCAGAGTGGTATTTTTTTTTTCTGTATGCGAATGTGACGTTAGGTCACTGAGATACAATTTGCACTATGCACATTTTCTCTCTTTAATGTCAAGCCACTTTCTTAGCCTGGCCGCCTTTGCACCAGTTTGTTGACCTCTTTGATTGACACGTGTGAGTTTGGTAAAGTTTCGGTTTGAGTTGTAATTTTCTTCTTCTCTGGCTCTTTATAAAATAAAAATCTGGTTGAAAAGTTAAGTTGGGAAAAATAGATTCGTTAACCTCTTCCTTCTCGCTCCCGTGAAAATGACGGGCGGGAGTGTTCAGTAGTAACGCGCCAATAAGAATAAAACTGATTCATTTCTTTTGCCCGGAAAACATTTTATTTCTCATTTTACACACCTGATGGCAGTACCAGGATATTTTTAAGGTAATTGTAGATAGTTAGTATGACGGAAGTTTTGTTTCTCCGTCAGTAGCCGCCAATAGTCGTATAGTGGAATTTATGATTGTTCATTCAGCCCATTAATTAATGAATTAAATAATTAAGTCTCCAGGAAACAATGTACAAATCGTTGAATGTGAATTTATTTTATTAAGCATAATTGGTGACAGTTAATGGCCATTTCTGCATCCAAAACAGAAAATACGAAATCCCTCAAAGGGATGAAATCAGAATACTCTCTATTAAGAGATCATAAAGCCAGAATATCATTTCTGACGGTTAGAAATTGAGACTGGGGAGGCCCCAAAGGGCTCCCTGCCTCCACAAATTTTGAAATTAAAAGTCAATATAATTATTCGTAACGGACATCGAAAGTATGGGTAGGAGATCCAAAATTGGCGATTTATCATAATATACCATAGCCAAAACAAAGCCAACCAGTATATCAATATTGGGTTTAAAAGAACACCTTGGCGATCACGAGTCGCCAACAAATTTATGAGAATTATTACAACCATGCAACCGAAACATTTAGCTGTTGGAAATTTAGAATAAAAAGTTATAAATAGATTTTTGCTTTCGATTAGAGGCGACAGTGATTTTATAAGTCTGCATTAGTAATGAAATAAAAAAATGTATCCGTTACATTGATCTAGAAGAGTAGAAATAAATATTTTATGTTCGTTTTAAAAGATTATAACTTGGATTTATTTTAAATATAATTCTTCTATTAATAAAAAAATCAGCTTAAGTAATGAAAGATATTTTTAAAAGATAGGAAATAAATATGTAATGCCAATTGTGGCATCACAGTTAGTTTATTTTAAACTAGTTGCAGCACTAATCAAATACATAATACAAATTTTTATTTTATTTCCTATGAGCTGCACAATCAGTCTTCCCGATGAGCAGACCTAGTGCGTTCTCCAGGAGTGGTATCCACTCTTTCAGGACCACCACAATGGGTGAGATACCGTTGGCCATGTTAATTTGGACGTCTAGTTTCTACCACACTAGATAGCAGCACCGAGACTCTATTTGGATGCTAAAGTGCACTAGGAATTTAAATTTGCCGGAAATGCCAAGAGCCAATAAGGCACTCCAGGGATCTTTTACATGCCGCATAATCATACGACATGGCCGCTGAGGACTTTCTGCATCGCGAAAATCCGGTGTCTGGGCCGGAGATTGAACCCGCCGACTTGGGCTCAGAAGGCCGACGACAAACCAACTGCGCAACCCAGACACATATAATAATAATAATACAAATACAAAAGCCAAAAAAAATAGGCACTTTTATGACCGTTTTCTTGAAAATTAACCGATCGTTAAGAGGTTAAGAACGTTAAATTATGTCAAAAGCAAGCTTCAGTTTAAAAACCGAAATATCCCTGCGAAGAATGCTTTTCACACGATGACCGTCATAGATTAACGTTAAATCCTTCCCCATCATATTTTTCTTTGACGCTCCGAGAGGAACTATTACTTCCTCGTCACCAGAATGACTTAGAAAATCTGCAACTCTGTATTTTATCTATTAAAGATGTTTTCCTCGATTGAAGATGTTTTCCTCGATTAAAGATGCTTTCCTTGCAACTTTAAAGAATTCATTCTCAAGAATTTATTTTTTTAATTCGCTAAAGAATTTTCCTTCAGGCCATGATTCATTGAATATATCTTGGAATTGGAAAAGCACCCATGCCTGTGATCATGATGCAATGATTCCAACATTAATCGAAGATTCACATTCAGTTTCGCTAACATGATGCCTTTCCCAGAGATGACTGCTTAGCACCGGGTTGGCAGTCGCCTGATTTTTCGGATCGCTCTCAAATAGTAGACATATCCAATCACAACATTTTTAGTCTATCATTAAAATCAATAAAAAAAAAACTTTTAATTGACTTTTCTAGACTCAGTGGTGATATTTCTAGTGACTTCCCCAGTATTTCATCAAGGTTGTATATTTTTATGTTATTTTTTGATGATATTAGAACAATCCTAAAAATGGTTTTTTTTGCAAAAATAATGTCAATGTATTACCATTTAGATCAGGGATGGGCAAACTACGGCCCGCGGGCCAACTGTGGCCCGCCGGAAGATTTTATCCGGCCCGCGGATTGAATTTTTATTTGCCGATCAGTGGCAAATATAAACAATATGCATCCACTTTCTTGTCGACTATGTTTAAAATTATTTTTGTTTTTCCTTTTTTAACAAAGTATTGATGACATTTTTACTTTCTCTATTTTTGTTCTACAAAACATAAATTAATGGAAATAGTTAGCACAGACAGCTTCAATTGGTAAAATGTTGAAGGCAGAGATTGGCTCCAACTAGCATTTGTCTTTCTCGAGGAGCTGACTTATGGAATCTAATAAAGGTAAATTGTACTTCACATTTGGCAGACTGCGCATTTTACGCTCCAAAGAGCGGACAATCTAACAATCATCTGAAGCAGTTGTTTCTAAATATGCCAAAGTTTTACAAATCATTACCAAAAGCTAGTTTCCAAAATGTAATATTTCATGCCCAGAAAATCAGTACTACGTTTGCTTAATCTTATATATGTGAACAAGAGTTTTCCACTAAGAACCTTAGAAAAAGTCATTTCAGAAGTTGGCTAACAGAAAAGCCTTGTTCCTTAAAATAAGCACATCTCACTTCGAACCTTAATATAAGGAACTTTAAAAAATGAAATCGCAATTTCCGTCATCTCACTAAATATTTAAATTAAATCTTGTATATCGCTTTTTTTATATATAATTCAAAAACTCATCAATTATATTTAAATTAAATAATAAGGAAAAATTAATTTCGTGTTATTAATTTTAGGGAAATATCTTTGGGAAAACGAGCTTATAATTATGTATCAAAGGATTTGTTTAATTTAAATATGATAATTTTGATTTGCCATTGATATGGGAAAATAGGCAAAAAAGAAACTAATATTAAAGAATCTAAATTCTAATCCACTATAATAGAATAATATTTCCACTAAAAGAAAACAAAAAAAACTTTTTTAAATCTAAATAAATAAAACTTCTTTGAAAAAAACGCGCTAAAAAGCAGCAGAAATTTCAAAAAAGTGGCAATAAAGGCAACGAAGGAGATAAAAATAAAAATATTACCACCGAAGCCGACGTCTTCAGGGGGTACCGGCCCCGGTAGCCATAAAACAAAACCATTTCTATTGAGGGAGAAGCAAATGCCTAAATTAATTCCTTAATACCCCGATGGTTTTGTATAGAAGTCCAGGGAAAAAAAACATGAAATACAAATAACCAATTTAGAAAAGAAACTCAAACAAAATCATCAGATAATAATATTATTTTGCTGAAAGGGTAGAAGGTTTAATCAAAGAAAGTATGTTTTTGAATATTTATCTTCGAACGATTAAGATTGCATAGTATTTGAAATTCGATTTCTAGGTCAAAAATTATTAAGAATTTTTCCTTTTTGCTTATGTCACACACTGTACAGTCCGCAAAAAAAAAAAGATATCACCCTGAATAACTTTCGTTCTAATGATCCGATTTTCACGAACTAAGTGTCAATCTTAATGGTTCCTGGGGGTGACCTCAAATATGCTAATTAATTAGTGCTAACTATTAATTAAGTTACGAAATCAGACACAAAAACGTACTTTCTCTGAATAAACATATATTTTTTTTTACATATTTGGAATCTAGACACTTGAATTAGGGGGGGTAGACAAAATTTTAAAACAATTGGGTCGTAAATTGGGTTGCAATAAAGGTTTATAAATTTGGCGATAGTCCAGAAAACCGCCAAAAAAACTCGCCTGCGCAAATAAATATTTTAAGATAACCCTTGACTGAATCAAAAGAGAAACGCTTAATTTTACTAGGTTGCTAGGCAACCAATTTCTGACTGTAAAAAAATTTAAATAATGTTTTGTGATTGCTCTGAGAGGTTTAATTAATAGTTAATAGAAAACACCTCGAAGTTTCTAGGCAATAGACAATTTTTAAGTTCATTTATGTCCAAGAAGCAAAAAAAATAAATAAATAAATAAAATAAAAAATTATTTTAATCTCTTTTGAAAAGAAAATTTGAATCGATTTATAAGTTTTCAGAATTTAAATACATGAACTTTTTATCTGATATTATTCAGATTATGCTATTTTTGCTATGTTTATTCGAGGATTTCATACTAAAATCAAATTAACATAACTTATAATAGCTATATACAAAATTTTAGGGATAATGATTTTTACAGCTTTAATCGAGTCTTCTAGGCATGAAAGTTTGAAGGAAAAAAAATGTGCATGAAAAATAAAATGTAGATTGTATAGTAATTCTAATGCACATTCACAAGGTTTTCTGTAATTTACGATATTTCTTTTTTCTATAACTCAATGAATTGCTGAATGTTTAGTGGCATTTTAAAAACATTGAAATATGTTATGTTTAAGAATAAGATATTGAAATAATATGTTGCATATTGTATGATTCATTGTTTAAAAAATTGCTTCATTTTGCTAGATATTTACGTTACATGGTTTTCTTTGGATAAAGATGATTAGCAAATAGCATCCACATGTTTCGATACATTCTGAAACTTACGTTCGCAAATTCACCATAAAATGTCGCACAGCATATTCTTCAATTACGATAAGCTACATTTATCACCAAATACTGCTACTATGATTATTTTTGTTTTCTTATATATATATATATATATATATATATATATATATATATATATATATATACAGTCGAACCCCGCTATAGTGAACCTGGGATATAGTGAACACTCGGATGTAGTGAACTTTTTTAGCGGTCCCGTCCGTATTCCTATTTAAATAATGTTATTTTTAACGCTTATAGTGAACAGCTTAGAACTTAGAAACTCGGTTATAGTGGACTCAAATTCCATTTCTTTAAATATCTTTTTCAGTCCTCCATCTTTAAACTTGTAGGTGTTGGGATTGAAAATGAATGCCTTCCTATAAAATGTGTCATATTACTCTCCTTTATGCTTATCACTTTTAACTATACTGTAATAAATGTCAAACAGATCATTTATCTTATACTCCCCCCTCCCTGACAAGTCTCGCTTTCTCTCTTTTCCCCAAGCTTGCTCTACAACTAGTTAACTTGGCCACCTGATGAATTTTTGGAATTTTCTTATCTGTTCAAACCATATTCTTTACAAATCACCCCTTGACAATCAAAAAGGGGAACAATTTAACTCATTCTACAGCTGCTCTCTTCATATTCTTACATTATCTATTTGAGACAAGATTTTTATTTCAAAAGCAGTGAAAATGGCAAATTCTCTAAAGAGAAAAGCGTTTTCGATAGACGACAAAGTTAAAATTGTAAAGCGTATTGATGATCGAACCAATCAATCGACACTGTGTAAGGAATTTTCCTTGTCAAAATCTACAGTTTCAAACATTTAGAAAAATCGAAGTGCAAATCTTGCGGCATACGACAAAAACATGATTTCATCGAAAAAACTGCGTGGAGCTGAAAGAGAAAACGTAGAAGATGCTTTGTTAGGATGGTTCGAAATCTTGTTCAAAATGTAAAAATCTTACATTCTTTGCACATTGTAGATAAGAAAATTGATGAACTCAATTTAAAATCAAATTGTGTTCAATCAAAAATCACAAATTTTTTTCATAAAAAGTGAAAATAAAACTAATATTTAGCGACGTAATTACTTTTTCCATCAATTTTTGCTTTATTATCTGTTAATTAGTTAATAATTTTTTAAATAACTTATGCAAAATTGCAAAGCCAATTTTCAATCATTCAACTGTCTTATGCAAAAAATATTTTTCAAAAAATTTGGATATAGTGAACCATCGGTTATAGTGGACACATTACTGAGTCCGCAGACGATTCACTATAGCGGTATATATATATATATATATATATATATATATATATATATATATATATATATATATATATATATATATATATATATATATATATATATATATATATATATATATATATATATATATATATATATATATATATATATATATATATATATATATATATATATATATGTATATATATATATATATATATATATATATGTATATATATATATATATATATGTAACATAAAAAGCTTCAATTAATCTTTTTATGTTAGTTTCTCTGCTATAAAACTTCTTCCTAATTAATTATTCTATTTGAAATACTTTCTCACACTTTTAAAAGCCACATCCTGTTCTTAAATCTATTTTTGGCTCAAGTATGCATTTAATTAAGAGCAGGACATTTTTCCCTTTGCTCTTGTGTGGGAAACGTTCGATCTATCTCATAAACCAATAGCAACTACTAAGATTTCCCTCTTTCCCTAAATTAAGACATTTTACGGATTTTACTTTGCAAGATTTTCCCTAACATATAACCAAGGAGCGCAACTTTTCGTGTGCACTTTTACTCATTCTCATGACTGCTCTTGTCTAATAATTAATAAATAAATTTTGTACCCTCCTTCCCGACCTATGACCTGTTTTAATCCTTCCACTCGGCAACGACGTTATAAGCCGGCAGGATTAAACGGTCGGGAACGGGGTACGGTACATCAACGATATGGAATATCTCTCATTTAAAATTAAATAAACCAAACTTGCACTTCAGATTAAAAATAAGGAAAATAGCTAGATCAGTCAAAAATTAAAAACTGATTTACCTTAATACCATATTAAATTTGAAAGCTTTGTTTTGGATTTCAATTAGTGATAAATTGTGTTAAACGGGTTGTAATGTAAAATCTGAGAAGACTGATCATCTTTTCTGATTATAAAAGCAATTTGTCTGTACACATATTTCCTGAAATCCGGGTTAATAATTGCAATAAAAATACCAAGAAAGAAAATAAAAGTACAAATAAATAAACATAAAGAAAGTAGAAAGAAAAGAAAGTAGAAAGAAAAATAAGAGAGAAAAGGAAAAGAAAAAATTTTACAGAAGGTAAATTTTGGACATAAAAAAAAAAAAAAATTTCAAATAGCAGAATTGAAAATGATCTTGTGTTTTCTAATATTCTTGAGACTAAATATGATAATGGTGCGTAACATTGTCAAAATTATGTTGACAGAATTGTGCAAATCCAAGAAAATTAATAAATTCCTAACTTCAGGTGATTTTGAAAAAAAAAAAAATTAAAATATTTTGCTATTAAAGGGACAAAAAATGAAAGGTAAATAAAGTGAAATAAAGACAATATTGAAATCTTGGACTTCAGAATAACAACCACTGTGTCATTTTTGTTTTCAAACAAGGTAAACAATACTCAAATCTAATTTCAGATTGAAATTTTTCTTGTAAAAATGTTTTTTGTGTTTTACATTTTAAATTACACATTTCTAACACATGTTAATAAATTTTTGTCATCTTGATTGAAGAGTTAACTTAAATAGTGTTTTTATGAAGAATACTTCTTATAGTGAAAAAGCTGTGTTGTGATTTTTAAACAAAATACTTTTGAAACTGAAAAAACTGTTAAGTCAAAAAAACTGTTGAAAATGAAAATTTTAAATTTGCTGATGATGCTACTACAGATTTTTGATTGTGTTAAAATTTTTACAATGAGAACATATATAAATGTTTCAAAATTTATATTACTTTCATGTGTTGTTACCATTACAAATTTGGTTATTTTATTTGTACTTCTACCATAGGGAAGATTTTGCAAATGGATAATTTCAAAATTTTTGGATTCTAATTAAACATTATTGGCGAGGGGGGATGTAACATAAAAAGCTTCAATTAATCTTTTTATGTTAGTTTCTCTGCTATAAAACTTCTTCCTAATTAATTATTCTATTTGAAATACTTTCTCACACTTTTAAAAGCCACATCCTGTTCTTAAATCTATTTTTGGCTCAAGTATGCATTTAATTAAGAGCAGGACATTTTTCCCTTTGCTCTTGTGTGGGAAACGTTCGATCTATCTCATAAACCAATAGCAACTACTAAGATTTCCCTCTTTCCCTAAATTAAGACATTTTACGGATTTTACTTTGCAAGATTTTCCCTAACATATAACCAAGGAGCGCAACTTTTCGTGTGCACTTTTACTCATTCTCATGACTGCTCTTGTCTAATAATTAATAAATAAATTTTGTACCCTCCTTCCCGACCTATGACCTGTTTTAATCCTTCCACTCGGCAACGACGTTATATATATATATATATATATATATATATATATATATATATATATATATATATATATATATATATATATATATATATATATATATATATATATATATATATATATATATATATATATATATATATATATATATATATATATATATATATATATATATATATATATATCTGATATGATACTTTCTTTTTAAACAGAGCTCTTAAGGCCCTTAAGATACTGAAATGGGGGCACGAAAACTTAAAAGATTTTTTTTTTCTAATGCCCGCCTGTGTTAACAGCCGTCAATTCAGGCATCTACAGGGCGACAGATATCTGTGTGGCCTAAGGATTCCTAACGAGCATCAAACATTCTCAAAATTAAGTGTTCATTCACTGGAAAATTTAGTGTTTATTCAATTTAAGAACTGTTCCTTCACTTGGTTATCTTACTACTTATTATTTAAACCACCAAAAGCTTAAAACAATATTATGTAAGTTATCTAAATTTTTTTTACATAATTTGCATTTAATAACAAATATGTCGACATGCATTTAATAACAAATACGTCATTTAGCTAAAATTAAAAATTTTGAAATTTTTATGATTTTTTTTTAAAGACAAGCTAAGCTTAAGTATTCCTTCACTGGTTAGTTTACCCTATAAGATTTTGAGAAATTTGCGATGTTGTGAGAGATGCTTAAAAATGTTGACTGCGTATTTTTATTAATATTTATAAAATATATATTCAAGAAATTGATGAATATTTTATTCCAAATTTATTCATTCGTTTGTATATTATTAAAATTTTATCAGTTATTGAGAAAATAAAAATAAAAAAAAATCACATTAAAGAAGCACAATCTGTTGTATAATCATATTCTATCAGAAGCATGCTTTTATAAAACTCCACATTCTCTGAATAAAATGTATTTTATTCAATAAAATGTTTTATTCAAATTTCTTTACTAAATTGCAAATAGAATTTTAGACGACTAAAGAAGAAACATCGTATTTTATAGCTTAAAAAAATAAAAATGAAAAGATAAGCAAACGATTATTAGCGAAAAAAAAATGAATGAAATTTTATGCTAAGCGCGCGAAGTCAAGTTCCTCGCAAGTTTATCACATTTTAATATTAATCGCTCCATTTAATCATTTCTTCATTGTCGCCAAATTATTTTTTTAAAAATAATTAATTTAAATTTTTTTCAGCTTCTAATAAATAAAAACAGTTGAAACTTTAGATTTTTCAATTGAAAAATATGTAGATTAATATGGTATAAAAAAATTCATACCTTATAATTCAAAAATTTTTCATCCTTAATTTAATTAAATAATAAAAAATAATTAACAATTATTAAAAATTATTTTTTTCGTGAAATTATCTTTGGGTAAATGAGTTTTATGACTGGGTGAAATTTTCTTCGAATTGCTTTATTAGTTTTTAAAATATGACTAAAAACGTAAAAAGTGAAATTAACATTAAGGGGTACGAACTTTGAATCGCTCTCCTGACCAAACTATGGGGACCATATTTCCCAGATTGCGGCTACCCCCTATATTTTGAAGGTTAAGAATCCAAATATGTAAGAAAAAATATATGTTTATTCAGAGAAAGTACGTTTTTGTGTCTGATTTCGTAACTTAATTAATAGTTAGCACTAATTAATTAGCATATTTGAGGTCACCCCCAGGAACCATTAAGATTAACACTTAGTTCGTGAAAATCCGATCATTAGAACAAAAATTATTCAGGGTGATATCTTTTTTTTTTTGCCGACTGTACATTAAAATACTATATTGTAATTTACTTAAATCGCCTAGTTATTTTTAACAGTATGTATTCCTTATTAAAAAAATATTCGAGACCTTGACATACTATCTTTTCAAATAGTATCGTCTAACTAAAAGAATGACATTTTTATTCCCATAGGAAAAAATTTCGCCAAATATCTTTTCGCCAATAAGCAGCAGTAAAAATGTCTAACCAACTCTTTACTAGAACATAACCACAAAAACAGTCATAAATTAGGCCTGATTGGTTTTCTCCTCCAAGAAATTCCTCGCTTTTGCATCTCAATCATGCCATAATGAAGGTCAAATAGATTAGTGAAATCCTAACAATATCAGAATTAAAAATATTTAGTTGTATTAAATGCATACTGAACTAACAATGGTCATACATAAAAAGCTGTTGTAGTAGATTATAAGAACTTTCCGGAAAACATTCCTTTGATATTTTAATATTAAAAATAAACTGTATTAAAACATTATAAAGTCATCGTCACCAGTGTTTATGAAATCTTCCGTCGAGTTCTCTTCTGTCTTTTATAACTCTGAATATGATGGATGAAAAAAAAACAAATTTTGCACATTTTTGAATAACTGTTTATGATAAATGTGTTCAAACGTT